>NW_021605299.1:175446-199809 GCF_004785775.1 Grammomys surdaster | reverse complement strand
GTAAAGCATGTTATAAAAAAGCATTTCATGTTCAAATACATGACTCTTGACAAGCAACTGTTTGCTTGAGTCCATTCCCTCTCTCGCCCGTTCTTCTTTCAGGTTGCGGTCCTCCTCGCCCCCACGAATAACTAGGACCTGCCGGTCGGGTCAAGACTATATTGTCCCATACATGCAAAATAAATAAATGTATAGTCAATTTTATTGCAAGTTGGTCTGACCCTTTGATGAACACTTGAGAAATATTAATCATAAGCTTTTATTATGCTCCTCATCATAGGACAGCCATTCTGAGGAAGACACCTGAGAAGTAATGTGATTGCACTACATTCTCTCAAAGGTGCACACACACATGTGCACACATGTGAATGAGCACCAGGTCTGTTAGCTGATGCTGACATCACATCAGTTATGAGCACATGTGTGAATCAGCTAACCCTGAGATCATGTCAGTTATGTGCACATGTGTGAATGTGCACCAGGTGTGTTAGCTAGCACATCATGACAGTTATGTGCACATGTGTGAATGAGCTAACACTGACAGCAGTTATATCTTCCATGGCTCACCCTTCTTTTTGATTGCCCACAGACTGTGAAGGATAGACTGTAGTCTGATTTTGTTGCTGTGTCCCTATTTCTTTCTCCTGGGTTGTTTTTCTATGATACATAATGTTAGTGAGTCTGGTGTAACTAAGTCTTGATGACTGTACATTGCACGTGGTGGAAGGAGAGAACTGACTGCTGAATGTCGTTCTCTGAGCTCCACACTCATGCCAGTGCACCTATGCACACGTTCACAAGCACACACACACACACACACACACACACACACACGAATGAATGAATGAATGAATGAATGAATGAATGAATGAATGAGAAGAAAGCTTAAATGAAGTGTATTCTTGCACATAATCCCAGAATTTGGATAGTAAAGGCAGGAAACAGTAAAAAACAGAAGGAGAAGGAGGAAGAAGGGGGAGGAGAAGGAAGGCTAGGAGAAGAAGGGAGGGGAGAGGAAAAGGGAAGGGGAAAGGAAATATGAGGAGGGAAGGGAAGAGAAATCACAAGGAAAGGAAGGAGTTTGAGGAGCAGGCTATAAGATGTATTTACTAGATACCATTCTAGTCAGTCGCAATGTGACCTCATTTGACCCTCATTCCAAGCCTAGAAAGTGATCCTTAATGCCATCACCCTTGGGTTATAGAAAATTAAAAAATAAATAAGTTTTAAAATTACCTGAAGATATAATTAAAACAGTGAATGGAAGAAGTAAAATGGAAACAAAGAAAGATTCAGGAATCATGTTTTCCCCATTTGCTAAACCACTTCTTTGGAAGAGTCCACTGGATCAAGTACATCTACACCTCTGCTCATGGTAAGTTAGCACTTGGAAACCAAGAGCTGTGACCCCACTATTTGGGGTTACAGAGATGGTTCAGCCAGAGAGTTTAAATGTCTGCACTGGGGGGCAGTGGGGAGATGCCCACTAAGATGCCCGATAAGAATGTTTTTCAGTGATGCATGAATTTCTCCTGATTCTTCAATAGCTCTATTTACAAATGTCCACGGTCCAGGTCAGTGTGGGTATCAGACGAGGAGGCTACAGTTGGCACTGAGGGCTGGAGGGAGGGACATTCCGCCTATTTATTTCTAAGCTGCTGTCGAGATGTTAAAACATCAAGACAAACTTCTCTTTCATAGCAACTTTCTTAGGCTTGGTGCCAGGAAGCACTCACTGCACTGCTTTATGCCACCAACAATGTCCTCCCTGTCCCTTCTCATCCCACCAGATGAGACCAGCCTCCTCCCACAGCCAGATGTTAGTGATGCATGCCAGGATCTGAGTAGCCGGGTACTCAGGGAGCAGCATCACCCAAAGTTAGGGAGTGGAAAGAAATGCAACAGCCTAGAACAGAAGCCTGTGGGTCATGACATTTCACGGGGGTGGGGGTACAAAGGGGGCATCTTAGACCATCAGAAAACACAGATAGATACATTACAATTCATAACAATAGCAAAAATACAATTATGAAGTAGCAATGAAAATAATTTTATGCTTGGGATTTCACCACAACATGACAAAGAGTAGCGGAAATAGGAAGGTTGAAAACCACTGGCCTAGAATCTGCACAACTACCCCTGACCCCCGAAAGTAACCATAGCCAAACATTAGATGGAGCTCAGGGAGTCCTGTGGAAAGTGTAGAGGAAGCATTGAGGGACACAGAGGTGATAAGAACTCCACAGGAAGACCAACAGAGTCAACTAACCTAGACCCTTGGGAGCTCCCAGAGACTGAACCACCAACCAAAGAGCATACATGAGCTGGACTTAGCCCACACACAAACATATGTAACACATGTGCAGCTTAGACTTCATGTGGGATCCCCAACAAGTAGAGCAGGAGCTGTCCCTAACTCTGTTGCCTGACTGTGAATCTCATTCCCCTAGCTGGGCTGCCTTGTCTGGCTTCAGTGGGAGAGGATGAGCCTAGTCCTGCAGTGATTTGATGTGCCAAGGTGAGTTGGTACCCAGGGGGACCTCCCCCTTCTCAAAGGAGAAGGAGAGGGAACTGAGAGGAGAGAGGAGCTGTAATTGAGATATAAAGTGAATTAATTAATTAATTAATTAATTAATGGAAAAATGGGAGGAGAGATCTTCTCTGCTTCCCTTTCTTCTTCACGCTGGGAGTAATTTTTCACTCAGGGAGAGTGATTGACATATGGGGGGAAAAGTGTAGAGCACCAGTCAGCTATAGTCAATTGTCAGAACAGAAATATCTACATACGGAACAAGACAAAATTCCCAGGCCTAGCCCTGGAAAATACTCCCGTAAGCCCCCACCCTATCCTCACACAGAAATCTGGAAAGTCTTAGATGAAGCAAAATAGCCCAAAGTAAAAGACAAGCACGCTGTGTTCTTTCTTACGTGCTATCCCAGATGTTCGCTCTTACGTGTGTATGCCTACGTGGATGTGAGTGTTGGTATAGGTCATGAAACTAGAAAAGAGACCACAAGGGTAGAAAAGAGGTTTGGAAGAAAAGAAGGAGGTGAGAGAATTTTTTGGCAAGAAGGTGCAAAGGGAACTCCAGAGCATGGGAGGAGCGGAGGGGTGGAAAAAGAGTGGGGGATCAACAGAAGCAAGTTCTGTGATTAAACACCATAGCCAACTATATTGCTTTATATGCTTACTTCAGACAATTAAGGAGGTAAGGACATTAAGGCCTCCAGTGGTAAAGTGCTTGCTATGAGAGCATGAGGGCCTGAGTTCAGATCCCACCGCACCTACACAAAACGCTAAGCATGACAGTGCAAGTCTACAGTCCCAAAACTGAAAAGGGAAATACAGAAGGATTTGTGGGGGCTTGCTCACCAGTCAGACTAGCCCTGAGGCAAGCACTGCGGTCAGTGAGAGACCTAGACTTAAAAAATAAGATGAAAAGGGATAGGTGTCAACCTCTAGCCTGGAGAGAGAGAGAGAGAGAGACAGAGAGAGAGAGAGAGAGAGAGAGAGAGAGAGAGAGAGATGTGTACACAGAGATACATACACATACATACACCCATACAGGGAGAGACGACAAATACACACGCATACACAGAGAGAGAGAGAGAGAGAGAGACAGAGAGACAGAGAGACAGAGAGATACATACACCCATACAGAGAGAGACACATAGACACACAGAGAGACATCCACACACAGAGATACATCCACACAGAGACAGAGACACAAAAAGAAAGAGACACACACACACAGAGACATACACACATACATACACAGAGAGAGAGAGAGGGATGGAGGGAGGGAGGGAGGGAAGGAAGGAGGAAGGGAGAGAGAGAGACACTAAATAAGTATATAGTGTTGGGGTGGGGGATGGCTCAAAGGGCAAGAGTGTTCATTGTGTGAGCATGAGGACTCATGTTTGAATCTCCAGCATCCACATAAAAAACCTAGGTATAGGCCAGGCAGTGGTGGCGCACACCTTTAATCCCAGTACTTGACAGGAAGAGGCAAGCAGATCTCTGTGAGTTTAAGGCCAGCCTGATCTACAGAGTGAGTTCCAGGACAGCCAGGAATACATGGAAAAAAAAACTAGGTGTGGTTGTGCAGTCTTATAGCCTCAACACTATCTTGCAGGTGAGTGGAGGGAAAAAGAGTCAGGCTTTCTGGCTGCCAACCTGGCTTGAAGTTCAGTAAGAAATCCTGTTTCTAGAAAATGTAGCAGAGAGTGAGAGAGCAAAACACCCAACATCCTTTTCTGGCCTCTGTACACATGCACAGGCATGTGTACCTACCCACATGTGCACTTATGCAATACATGCACACAGATACACACACACACACACAGACCCACACACTTACACACACACATACACACTCCTATTTCCCCAGCATGCACAACCATACCCAATTTTATACAGTACAGGTGTGCAGGCAGATAGTTCCCAGGCCCAAGTATACTACGTCCCCAGCTCCAGCAGTTTTATAAATGTTTGAGGAAAAAGCTGTATTTTTTAAGCCTGCCTCCCAGTTTGGCTATAAAGTGCACTGCAGTAGCTAGAGCTGATGAGAACTGGGCTAGACAGCAGTGGAAGAATGTCAAGATGTTCCTTTCCCACCTCAGTTCTCATCAAACCCCTTAGAGGCTAAAAGGTGGGCTTTAGGGTGGATTCCACGGGGATACTGAAGGATGGTTCCTCTAGTAAAACTACATCAGAGATCAAAGAGGAATCCAGGGTCCTGGCTCCCCTCTTCCCATACTGAGCAGAGTCTAGCGTGGAAGGCTTGAGACTCAAGACCAAAACCCTTTAAGACACGTTTTTGGATAGACAAACTGACAAGGGGGACCCAGCAGAGGCTGGTGATGCCGGCCTGTAACCCAGAAGCTCAGGAAGCTGAGGCAGGGGGATCAGTACAAGCTGGAGACTAGCTTGAACTACATAAAACGAAGAGGAGAAAGGGAGGGGGAGAAAAGGAAGCAAGAAGAAGGGAGTGTGAGCAGACTGTGTGGGGAGGAAGAATTGGAAGAGGAGGACGAAGAAGAAGAAAAGAGGTTAGAGGTGTGACTCAGTGGTAGTGGGCACTTGCCTCGCTTGTATGAGGCCTTTGGTTCCATCAGAATGGCCAGACATGGAAAGGTTCTGCACTAGTCTAAGGTTATTTTCTGAGATGCAAAATCAGGAAGCAGAAAGCCTGGCAAAAGTAAGTCCTTGAACCACCCCTACTTTCTCAAGAAGGCCTTTGCCTGAGGTAGTCCAGGTGCACCCTGATAACATCAGTTGAGGTGAACTGCACCACAATCAATGTTCTTGATCAGGCGCGGGTTGTACTGGTCCCATCCAGTATCTGTCACCACCTAGCGACCACTTGTAGCAGTTACAGAGGAATTGGATTTTGTGCAAATCCAATTCTCGGAAAAATGACTGGATGAAGAACAGGGTCTTGCATTCATGTGTGAGTCTGTGTATGCAACGCAGTGTGTGTGTGTGTGTGTGTGTGTGTGTGTGTGTGTGTGGTGTGTGTGTGGTGTTAGGAATGTACACAAACGTGCATGTAGGTGTACTCACCCCATTCAGGTATTTATAAAAGCCAGAGGTCAGCTTCAACACATCTTCCTCAATTGCTTCTTCACCTTATTGTTTTGGTTTTGTCAACAGGGTCTCACTAAGTAGCCTTGGCTGGCCTACCACTTGCTATGTGGGCTGGCCTCAGACTCACAGAGATCTGTCTGCCTCTACCTCTTCATGCCAGAATTAAAGGTGTATGCTACCAAAGCTGGCTCCGTGCTTGTTTTTAGGTCAGGGTCTGTCACGGGAGCTGACCAGCTAACCTGGCTGCCTGGAAAGCCTCCAACAGCCCCTAGCCACCCATCTCCATTCCCGGGGTGGTGCTCAGCAACTAGTGCTGGATTATAGGTGTGCCCAGCCACATCCAACTTTTATATGGGTGCTGGGAGTGCAAACTCAGGTTCTCAAGTACTTTACCCACTGAGCAACCTCTCCAGCCCCATCTTCGTGAGATGCTCAGCAAGAACATGCAGGCATGCATGAGACCCACAGCAAATTGCCTTCCCCTCAGACTTTCACTTTTGTGCTGGGTGGATCCATTATCTAACGAGGGGAGGAAGGGGTGGCAAGTCAATTGCTCTCATTGATTGAAGCGGGGTTGCATCAGGATGTAACTAACCTTGAACTTTAATGTTTCCTTTCTTTGATCCATAGTTAAATTCTGGAGGAGGCACCCTCACCAACACCAACTTCTAACTCTGTACCATGTACCAGGTGTGGCAGAAGACTTCTGAGGTTAGAGTTACAGACAAGATCTCAGTGTGACCTCCAAGGAGCATGTACTATCCTTGCTGACCCTAGAAGCTTCAGGTGGCCCATCAGGTGGTGGAACCAGAGTCTAGGCAGTGTGATTTGTTCTGCCTCTGAAGCACTTTGGCCAAGGCTGGGAGATAGGAAAGATGAATTCCTCCAGCCCAACCACAGAGTGGATGGGTATGTGGGCACAGAAAGATGCATTAAAGCACAAACTGTCACCTGGGGAGTCAGTTCAGTCAGTAAAGTGCTTGCTGTGCACATAATGGGGCCCAGATTGGATTTTTTTTAATGTTAAAAACAAAAACAATTTTTAAAAGCCAAGCAAGACAGCACATATCTGTAATCCCAGGGCTGGGGAGGCAGAGACAGGAAGATGCTTGGCTTGCTGACCAACCAGTCAAGACAAACCTGTGAGCTTCAGGTTAAATGAGAGATCCTGTCTCAATATAAAGTGGGCAGCCATTGAGGTAGACACAAGACATCAACATATAGCCTACACACACACACACACACACACACACACACACACACACACATATATATATACACACACACACACAACAGAGAAAGGGAGACAGAGACAGAAAGACAGAGACAGACAGAGAGACAGAACCTGCAGTCCTCAGTGCTGACAGGGTAACCCAGACACCCTACTGAAATAAACAGCTATGCAAACTAGCTAGTGAAAACAAACATGGAAGGAACAATGCTTGCAACATCCATAAAAGTCAATAGAAGGGGGGAAAAAAGGTATTGTGGCACTTGTGGTATCCACGGAACTGGTGAAGAAGAAACGACATCCACTTGTCTTCAGTACAGCCCTGGATTCCAAAAGAAATCCTGACTTCTGTATAAAGGAAAGCTAAGGTGAATAGCATCAAAGTCTGTCTTATTGGTAATAGGGCATGGATATGTGAAAAGAAATTTTCTCTAAGGAAAAAAATTGATTGAGGTTTCTTATTTATACTGTCCTTAGTTCCCCCTTTTCCCTAAGGAAGTGGAGAAGGCTGCCCCTGGAGTAGTTGTTAGGGCATGTGGGAGATGGCTTAGTAGATAAGATGCTCACTGCACAATTGCAAGGTCCTGAGTTCAGATTCCCAGAATCCACAGAAAGCCCGATGCAGTAATAAAGTCTCACTTTACTATTTCTCCTTTCTTTGCCCCACCTTGAGATGGCCTCCGCTTGGAATATGAAGAGGATTCTTCCTTTCCGTAGTTATTTCTGTGTGTGTGGTGTGCACGTTCCTCAACATACTTATGTCAGAAGACACCTAGTGGGGTCAGTTCTCTCCTGCCACTGTTTAGGGGGATTGAATTCCGGTCATCAGGCTTGGCAGCCTTCCTAACTGAACCTTCTCACCTGCCCACAGTTGGAGGATTCTTAGAGGTTGTCCTTACCTACAATTCAGTTGTTTTACTGAGATACTTAAAGAGAGACTGGGGTCAGACAGGAGATGCCTCAGAAGCTCCCACAGAGACCAGCTAGCCTGGTACATATACTGGTGAACAAGACAGAGATTACTTCCAACAAGGTAGAAACCAAGAACCAACACTCAAGATTGTCCTCTAATATCTACACACACATGTGAGCATGTGCACACCACCCACTCACCCACATGAGAGCATGGGGGTGGAGAGAGAAAGGGGGAGGGAGGGAGGGAGAGGGAGAGAGAGAGAAGGAAGAGTGAGAGGGCAGATTTTAAATGTTTGGATTAAAAGAACATGGTTGGAAACACTAAATCAGATAAGATGGCTTAAGGCTAAGTGTGAGCTAGCTGTACTAACTAGAAAAGGGGAGGGACAAGGCTCTAGAAAAAAAATCACAGACCCTGTTGCAGGCTCCTGAAGGCTCCCTTAGGGAGTAACCCATAAGAGAAGCATGCTTGGCCTTTCCCTTAGTAAACTTGATAGTGTGTGTGTGTGTGTGTGTGTGTTCATACCTTATACATATTCTTGTTTGTTTTGGGTTTGTCTGTTTGCTTTTTTTCTTCTCTATGTAGCCCTGGCTTCCCTGGAACTTGCTTTGTAGACCAAGATAGCCTTGACCTCAAAGATCCGCCTGCCTCTGACTTCTGGGTGCTGGGATTAAAGGTGTGAGCCACCACCACCCAGCCCTTTTACACATTCCTGTGTCTAATATAACTCGGAATGACAACTGAATTGTAGCTAGGGACAATCTCTAAGAAATCCTCAACTGTGGGCAGGTGAGAGGGTTCAGTTGGAAAGGCTGCCAAGCCTGATGACCAGAATTCAATCCCCCCAAATGGTGGCAGGAGAGAACTGATTTCCAGAAGATGTCCTCTGTCCTCCATGAATATGCTTACGCAGGCACACCAACCTGCCAGAGCCTGCTTGGCACCAGTTCTCTCTGAAAAGCAGAGATGGGGTGGGGGGTGGGGCGGAAGCATTGGCAATTTTGGGAAGCAAAACTGAGTTTCACAAGAGCTAAAATATTGCTTACCTTTTGTAGTATTTAACTTCCTTAACTCTTTGCTATTCTAGGGCCAGAAACCACTGGCTTCTGGTGATTAACACCTGCTGTTAAGGGGGAGGGGGGACTACTCTGGCACTTCGTTCTTTTCTTGAAGGTCTCCCCCCCACCCCCGTGAGGGAGTTCATTAATTCCTTGTGAGCCAGAAAAAAAGTCATGAAAAAAAAACACTTTAAAAAGAGGCTCGAATCTTTATTGCTAAGAGAAAGAAAAAGGGGGACTCTTTGCTGCTGCTGAGTTTTGGGGGCATATTTCTGGGGCCTGCTGGGAACAGGACTTCTAAAAGCAAGTATGTCTGGAAGGCTGTGGTACAAGGCCACTTTTGCTGGCTACAAGCGAGGTCTCCGAAACCAAAGAGAGCACACGGCTCTTCTTAAAATTGAAGGTGTTTATGCCCGAGATGAAACCGAGTTCTACTTAGGCAAGAGATGTGCTTATGTGTACAAAGCAAAAAAACAATACAGTGACTCCTGGAGGCAAACCAAACAAAACCAGAGTGATCTGGGGGAAGATAACTCGGGCCCATGGAAACAGTGGCATGGTTCGTGCCAAATTCCGAAGCAACCTTCCTGCAAAGGCCATTGGACACAGAATCCGTGTGACGCTGTACCCATCCCGGATTTAAACTAATGCAGAGTAAATAAATAAAAATAGATTTGTGCTCTTAAAAAAAATAAATAAAAAAATAAAAATAAAATAAAAAGAGGCTCGAATCTTTATTGCTAAGAGAAAGAAAAAAGGGGACTCTTTCCTATTGATATTCTTTGTTTTTTCTTACTATCTCTGGATAAATGATCACATAGTATTCCAAGCATCTTTTTTCCAAAGGTTCATAGCAGGTTTAAAACATAAACTCAAATCATAAATTGAATAAGGAGTTACAGCAAAAATATGTCTACATGCATTTCCATTTAGATTGGTACTTAATTGAACACTCATTATCTTCTAACTCTGTAAGTTCATTAAAAGTTTAAAGCAATAATTATGTTATAATTCAGCACGGTTTTGTCAAAAGGCAAATCATCTGCTTTGTTTTTGAATTTTGAAGTTTTGTATAGATAAATCCAGGCAATATTTTGTCCTTGCACCTACAATAAATTGTTCATTTCCAATTTATGGCCTTTAGTTAACAGATAATAGTTTCACAACTGACCTAGAAGGAATGTTTTTCCCTAATCGTAAATTTGTTCCAAGACCACTTCCTTTTCCTGGTACAATTAGGTGACACATGAAGGTTTACAGAACTCTAATTTCAACTTTCATATAGAGGGCTCAAAATTACTTGTATAAATTTAGGAATTCTATAGTGTCATTATTAGGAATTATGAAATCATCAATTGTCTACACAGCATTTCTACAAGATAGTACATCTTTGTAGATCTGCAGAAAATCTGCCCAATAGGGTGTGCTAATGCACAGGAATTATTAGACTACGTAATAATGATAGGAAAGACATAACAATAACAAGAATAAATCTTGAGATGAGTTCTCTGAAGGCTCTACAGTTCAGAGTTTACCCATTGCAGCCATGCAAAATGATGGGTCATCTCCAGAAAATCACTTGTTAGTTTTTGCCTTTCCTAGATGGTTTCTGACACCCACATACATATACACAGAAATAACTATAGAAAGAAAGAGTCTCCCTCCTATTCCAAGAGGAGACCACCTCAAGGCTGGACAAGGAAGGGTAAGTAGCAGAGTGAGAATTTCGGTTCCATATACTGAGGGTAGCCTTAGCTGCTGCGTCTTGGCTGAGGAACCTTCATTCTGGAGGTTCACTCTTCACTCTGGGAGTGTACTCTGCTTTACCATACATGCCTTCTAAAAATAACCTGTGAAGGATCAGAGAGATAGCTCAGCGTGGGGGCACACACACACACATATGCACACACACACAGAGAGACAGACACCCACACATGTGCACGCACACAGCCCTAATGAAACATAATTACTGAAAGGACATTTGTCTTTACTGTCATATAGGATCAAAAACATTTTATGTGATGCAGACTCCAAAGAGGATCAGCAAATATCTCACAAACACAAAACTATGAAGTGTGGGACTGTGAGAATGAGTCAGTGAGCCCTATCCTGGTTAATAACTCTGAGATTCCCATTCTTTCAACACTGAAAACACAGTGCTGTATTTAGTTCATCAAACACTCTGAGTAAAAAGCCATTCCAAACTCTGAAAGTCAAATTACCTTAAACTGAGAAATGTTCACATTGATTCTTTAAATAACGCTGATTTGAGGACCTGAAAAACGGCATAGGGAATAAAAGGGCTTGCTACCAAGACTGGTGACCAAAGTTCAATACCTGAGAACTACATGGTTAAAGGGGAGAACTGAGTCTGAAAGTTGTTCTCTGGCTCTACTTACAAGCACACATATGCACATATGCACCATACAAATATATGTAATAAAAAATTTTAAATGTATTTTAGCAGAGTGTGGTAGTATATTCCTTTAATCCCAACAGTAAGGAGGCAGAGAATTTGAGGCCAGTCTGGTCAACACAGAAAGTTCCAGTGTGACCAGGGCTACAAAGTTTGACCATATGTCTAAAAGAAAAAAAAATCAGACCAGTCAGATGGCTCAGTAGATAGAGGCATTTGCTTCAAACCTGAGAACCTGAGTTTGATATCCAGGACACACATACACACATAGTAGAAGGAAAGAACTGTCTTCTGATACAGCGGGATGCACACACACAGAGAGAGAGAGAGAGAGAGAGAGAGAGAGAGAGAGAGAGAGGATGACAGATTGTATATAGAGATAGATAGATAGATAGATAGATAGATAGATAGATAGATAGATTATAAATAGATATGATAGGTGATGATAGATAGACAGACAGACAGATTGATTCATACATATATATACATACATACATACATACATACATACATACATACATACATACATACGGAGAGATAATAGCTATAAATAGACAGACAGGCAGATATTATAGGTAGGTGATAGTAGATATACACATGTATACATTCATACATACATAGATTAAATATGGTATTAATTATTTATTGCTATGACAAAATACTTGACAAATGCAACTTGAGGAAAGAAAGGTTTATTTGGCTCACAGTTCAAGGACACACTCCATAGTGGTAAAGAAGAAACGGTGGCAAGAACGTGAAGCAGTCGGCCACATTGCACTGGCGGTCAGGAAGCAAAGAAAGACAGGCTGGCATTCAGCTCACTTTCTCCCTTCTCATTTAGTCAGAGACCAGAGCCCCATAGGATGGTACCATTCACATCCAGGGAGGGGCTTCGAGTCTCAATTAACGTGGTCTAAAAAATCCTTTATAGAGATAAGAGAGGCCTATCTCCATGATAATTCTAGACACTGCCAAGCTGACAATCATATTAACCTTAACATCATCCAAAGGGTTCCGTGAATCCTGGTGCTCAATGAAATAAACCTGCTACCAAGAGAAAACCGAATAAACTCCCTGGTTTGACTGCTCCCACAGTGGCAATACGTTACTAGTTTCCTGCTAGTTTGGGGGTAGATAACCCTTTAACTGAAGCCACCAGAGGATGTCTCCTTCTTGTCCTCCAGGGGGAAGTGGCCCTTCTCTATGTCCCACAGTCTTCCCGTTATCTAGGGTAAAGTGGCTAACTGCTTTCTTCCCTGAAGCTCTTAGTCTGGGTGGTCTTTGCCAACCAGAGCCTCCACCATCAATGGCTTTCTAGCCTTCATAACAAAGCTAGTGGGAGAACACACTGTTCAACCACTTGAGTTCCAAAATTAGTGATCTTTAAAGTCAACTAAGAGATTGGGAAGTAGCTCAGTTGGCAAATCACTTGCCTAGCATGCGTGAAGCCCCAGGTTCCATCCCCAGCACAGCATAAACCAAGTGTGGTGGCACATGCCTATAATCCCAGGTCCTGAGAAATAGAAGGATCATTATCAGCTACACAGGAAGTTGAAGGCCAGCCTAGGACACATAAGATCCTGTCTCAGTTGGTCTATCAACAAAGTCTACTAAAATCAAGAGAAGCTGGAGGGTACATTTAGGTTTCCCCTTGATTTCCCAAGATGTAGTCCACCAAGCCTGTGCTTTGACATGTTCAAAACTTTTCTAGAAAGAAGAACTCATTTCTTATAACATGGTCTTACAACACCTAAGTCCCCCTGCTGACACCAGGGTAGGAATGTCACAGTATAACACACCTTTCAGACATCTACCACTTACTATACAGACCTCCACCCCACTGATGTACTTTCATCTGAGGGACACACATGATCCTTAGACAGGTTTTCTCTGCTCTCAGTTAGCAGCTCCTGTACATGAACCCCGTAATCAAACCTCTGCCCAACCGGTTTGTGTGGCTCTTTTCATCATTCTCTGGAGAGGAATTGCTTTAGCCTCTCTCATTGGCTGTGGAATCACCACCCCTGGGCAGGATGCCAGGCCTCAAGGCAAGAGCCTCGTTTCCTGTGTAGACTGTTCTCCCGGCCACTACAGTAGCAATGGTGCCTGTCCTGCTGACCCTGCCTCTCCTTCTGAATCCTACAGTACTTCACGAGACTGGTGAGTGGGCAAAACAAAGGAAGATTGGGAGAGAAACAATGGGAAGGCAAAAAACAAAATGTTGGGCCGTAAGAAGAACTCTTTGTGTACCTGAGATTCCCATATATCCAGTACTAATGGGTTTGTAAAATTGCCAATTAACTTAGTTCACCTAGGAGTATTAAGGAAGTCACTGGACTTGTGTTAGATAAGACCTTAAAGAGCATGAATCTGAGAGCTACTGGTGTGGCTCAGTTGATAAGATGCTTGTTGTGCATGCAGGAAGCCTTAGGTTCAATCCCTCAGCACCACATAAACCAAGTATCTCATGCCTATAATCCCGACACAAGGGAGCTGGAGGCAGGAGGGTCAAAAGTTCACGGCAAGCATATGCTGTATACTGGATTGTTTTTATCTTCCTTTATTGTAGGCTTCATGCATGCATAGCAAGCACCGTATCAAGTGAACTACACTGCTAGTCCTCAGATCCACATTCTTTAAGGTCTTATTTAACACAAGTCCAGTGACTTCCTGAATGCTTCTAGAAGGGTGAACTATGTTAACTGGCAACTTTGTGAACCCATTACTACCATCAGTAGGGTGGAGGTCTGTAAATAAATGGTAGATGCCTGGAAGGTGTGTTATTCTAACAGTGGAGTCAGACAGTGGAGTTGGATATGGACCATACAGTTTCCACTACTCTCTCCCCTCCCCTTCTTCCATGGGCTGGACACACTTGTCTGACTCTGGAGGAAAATGGAAGAGATCCCAAGGGGAAATGCAGAGTCAGGTTAGAAGACTCTATGAGGACACCAGGACTTCCCTCTATAGCGAGGTATGGCAAGAGCCTCTAGGAGAGAAGACAGCAGGGAATTTGGGGAAGCCACATCAGTTCCAGGATGGGAATGAGTCTGTTCACTGCACATAAATTTCTCGGTGAAGATTCCTAAACCAAGCCAGTTTAAAAACATTGGTACATTCACAGAATGCTACATAATTATTTATTTATTCTTGTTTTATAATGAAGCATTGTGTTTTGAATGTTAGGTATTTTCTAAAAGGCCTGGAGAGATAGCTTAATGGTTAAGAATAGTTACTGCTCTTGAAGATGACCTGTATTTGGTTCCCACACTCATGTGGCAGCTTATAATTACCTAGAACTCTAGTGTCAGGGGATCCTTTGCCCTCTTCTGGCCTCATTTGACACTGCACACATATGATGCACAGACCTGTATATATATAATATTTTAAAAATAGATATATATTTAAAATGTTAAGTATATTCTATACCAAAATTCTGCATTAGTAAGGTGCCTCTAAAGAAATAGAACTAGTAGGGTAGATACACAGATGAAGGGAGGGAGGGAGAGAGGGAGGGAAGGATGATAGGTGGGAAGATATGGACAGGTAATGAGTTGATGGGTGGATATATAACAAAAAGAAAGAGTAATAGATAGTGTCTCAGAGTTTCTATTGCGGCAACAAAACAAGATGACCAAAAAGCAAGTCGGGGAGGAAAGGGTTTATTTGGCTTACACTTCCAGATCATAGTCGATCATTGAAGGAAGTCAGGACAGGAACTCAAGCAGGGCAGGATCCTGGAGGTGGGAGCTAATGCAGAGGCCATGGAGGGGTGCTGGTTACTAGGTTGCTCAGCCTGCTTTCTTATAGAATCCAGAGTCATCATCCCAAGGATGGCCTCACCCACAATGGGCTGGGCCCTCCCCTATTGATCACTATTTGAGAAAAATACCTCTTGTGGAGACATTTCCTCAACTAGGCTCCTTCCTTTCTGATGACTCTAGCTTGTGTCAAGCTGACACAAAACCAGCCAGTATTAGATAGTTAGACATATAGATAGATAAATAGATAGATAGATAGATAGATAGATAGATAGATAGATAGATAGATAGATAGACAGATAGATAGATTATAGACAGATAGGTATGGGTAGATCCCTAGAAATTATTTATGGACCAGCCTGGCAAGACTGATGAACTTGAGGTCCAGTGAGAGGCCCTACCTCAAAAAGACTAAGGTGGCAGATCAAAGAGACAGCTCAGCAGTGATAGTACTTACCACCAAGCCTGATAACTAAGTTTGATCCCTGGGACCCATGTGATAGAATCAACTCTTACAAGTTGTCCTCTGACTGCTATACACACATGGCATATGCACAAATCACACACACACACACACACACACACACACACACACACACAAATAAATATAATTTTAAAAAAATAAGGTGGAGAAAGATGAAGGATGACATCCCAACTTGACCTCTGACCTCTACACCATGCACATGTGCTCACGCCCACAAGAACCATACATACACCACATACACACACACACATATATAATTTTATATGCAAAGTAGGGAGATACCATGTAGAAACAACACAGAACAATCTCTGACATATCCTGAGGAAAGGCCTCCCATGGTATGCGGCTGGCAACAAGAGCAGGAGAGGAAGAGGATCCAAGGCCAGGTCCTTCCTCCTGGGGCTCTGCAGTTTTGCAGTGGGCCTCCTGTGTATAAACCCCAGCCCTCAGAATCGTCTCTCCTTCTGCAGGATCTTATTCTCTGATCTTCCTCTACACCGGGTTGTCCAGGCCCAGCAAAGGCTTCCCGAGGTTTCAAGCCACCGCATTTCTCAATGATCAGGCCTTCTTCCACTACAACAGCAACAGCGGGAAGGCGGAGCCCGTGGGACCCTGGAGCCAGGTGGAAGGAATGGAGGACTGGGAGAAGGAAAGCCAGCTTCAGAGGGCCAGGGAGGAGATCTTCCTTGTGACTCTGAAAGACATCATGGACTATTACGAGGACAGTACAGGTCAGTGAGCTGCTATAGCCCAATGAGTGTGTGTGTGTTACCTGATGCAGTCCGTGAGTATGAGCGGAAAGGATTCCACTCGATGGAACAAGACACACACACACATACACACACACACACACACACACACACACAATCACGTCTACCTCCTCCTTTCCCGTGGCTTCCTCCACTCTCACCCAAGACACCAACCCCCCTACAGCAGCGGTTCTCGACCTATGGGCTGTGACCCCTGAATATGACATCCTGAACATCAGATATTTACATTACAAGTCATAACAGTAGCGAATTTACAGTTATGAAGTAGTAACAAAATAATTTTGTGGTTGGGGGTTATAGCACCATGAGGAACTGTATTAAAGAGTCGCACTTATTAGAAAGGTTGAGAGCCGCTACAAGGAAGTGGTATCAGAGTCCCTTCCTGCCAAGGTGCCGCTGACCTCTCATCTCCATGCCCTGACCCACTGAGATTCTAATTCTGAGAAGGAATCAGATTCAACACTATCCCAGTGGAGAGCAATAGAGAAGCACTCCCAGCATCCTCGTCTGGACTCTGAGTGTGCATGCATGGGTACATATATGTGCATACACAACCATGTGCTTACACTACACACACACACACACACACACCAATTACTTAATTAATAAAATAAATAATAGTAACTTGCACTTACTGAGAACTTATTCTGTGCCAGGCTCAGGTGTCAAAATAGTCAAAATAACATCTTCAAAGATTATTACTCTTCTCGTTTCAGGGATTTTTTTTTTAAGTATTTCACTTAAATTTAACTATGTTTCATAGTTAGTTCAACAAAACAGAGAGAGATCTGGAATTTAAACCCATACAGCTTAAGGGCTTTCAGAGCCTGTGCTGCCCGCACCACTCAGGACGGAGTAAACATCAGGCGTTGTAATCAGACTGACCTGTGGTAGGTTGGTTACTTTGTGTAAGAGTCATTGTTCTTGGACAAGGGGGAGAAGATCTTTAGAGATCTGGAATAAACACCAAATAGGCTTGGAAAATGATGGCTTATCAGTAACTCCAGCATCCAGGAAACTTGAGACAAGAGATTGCTGTTTGTAGTAGCTGAGATTCAGGCCAGCCTGGGCTATAACGTGTGACCCTGTCTCAAAAATAAACGAAGAAATTAATAAATAAGATACTAACCACTGAGAGGAGGGAAATGGCCCACCTATGTATAGAGCAATGATTTGATGCAGTATGAGCCCGACAAGCAGGAACTCCGATAATCTATAAGAAAACACAAATAACTCCTACTTAACTTAGAAGTGGAATCCAGTGTGATTGTGTTTAACTCTGAAGAGTTCACCATCCACTAAAACACATAAGTTCATCAGATAAGATGATGTAAAAAACGCTCCAAATCTGAGAGCATACCTAGCATACAAGAGGACCTGGGTTCAGTTCCCAGCACTGCATAAAACTGGGTACGGTGTCACACACCTATAATCCTAGCACTAGGGAGATGAAGACATGAGGGTCAGAAGTTCAAAGTCATCCTTGGTACCTAGAGTATCTGAGGCTATTACATGAGACCCTGTTAGACAGAAATAGACTTGGAATCTATCCATAACTTATGAAATTCTCCAACTATAAAGAATGTGTTCCCTCTCAGAGTGGCTTGAAACACTCAGCCAAGTAGTTTCCTCCACTGCTGTGTGCCTGGCTAGCAACCTGTTTGCCAAGATAAAGAATTGAGTGTTTAGATGTCCCAAGCACATAAGATTTGAAAGTCACTCAGCTGGAGTTGGCATCCATCTGACTGACTCCCTGTGGGATCGGGGAGGCTTCAGGGTCTCACACCTTTCAGGGAATGTTTGGTTGTGAGATCACAAATAACAGAAGTAGTGGAGCCATCTGGAGGTATGCCTACGACGGAAAGGATTTCATCGAATTCAACAAAGAAATCCCAGCCTGGATCCCCTTAGACCCAGCAGCTACAAACACCAAGCTAAAGTGGGAGGCGGAAAAGGTCTACGTGGAGCGAGCCAAGGCATACCTAGAGGAGGAATGTCCTGCAATGCTGAAGAGGTACCTGAACTACAGTAGATCTCACCTGGACCGAACAGGTACACACTGTTTTTATGATCTACCCCAAGTACTAAACTGAAAACCAAGGTCATCTCAGCTCAGGGGACAATGGCAGGTTGTCCCATCAACCCCTATTAGTCCCTTCATCCTCCAGGTTTCATATACTAGGAGTCTTTCCTTTTGAACACATGACATAAGAGCCAAAATGAACGTTCATCAAAATTTCAGGTCAAAAAAGCCAAGGAGATAGCTCAGTGATAGAGCACTCGCCTAGAATCCCCCCAGTGAGAGACTGGGGGTGTGGCTCAGTGGTAGAGCCCCTGCCTAGAATCCCCCAGTGAGGGAGTTGGGTCATGGCTCAGTGGTAGAGCACCTGCCTAGAATCCCCCAGTGAGGGGCTGGAAATGTGGCTCAGTAGTAGAGCCCCTGCCTAGAATCCCCCAGTGAGGGAGGGGCTGAGGGTGTGGCTCAGTGGTGGCATATACAGGCATATACAGGCATATACAGGAGTCAGGATTCAATCCTTAGCACTTAAAAAAAAATCAGGAACAAAACTGGCTCGATGGCAAGGTTCCCTAAGTAACCTCCACTTTGCAGCACATGCTGTAATCCAAGCACTCAGAAAGCTGAAGCTAGAGGATGAGTTCAAGGCCAGCCTACATGACGAATACCAGGCCAGTTAGACCCTGTCTCAGGAATCAGGTGGGAGGGACAAAAAAAAGAATAAATTGGGACTCAGTTTCAGCAGGCCCTCTAAATTTCATAGTTCAGAGTCCAAATTCCATAGTAGTTCCTCCATACAGTGCAGCCTCTTTCGGACAGAACCAAGGAGCTGGGGTGATGTTCTGGTAGTAGAGAGTAGTGGTGTGAGCTATAAAGCACACTCAAGACACTCAAAATCTGGGCATGGTAGTACGTGCCAGTAATCCCAGCACTCAGGGCAGGGATATCACAAGTTCAAGGCCACCCTGGGCTCTGTAGTCTCTGTAATTTGTAATTTGTGTGTATGCATAATGTTTGTATATTTGTATGTACGCATACATTTTGTCTGTATCCTGTCTCTGTTTTATTATCTGTGTATATGTAGTATGTATGTATGTATGTATGTATGTATTCTGCCTCTATGTTTTCTTGTATGTATGTATGTATCTTGTCTCTATGTTTTGTTATCTACCTGTATTTGTGATATGTGTCTATGTATGCATGTATGTATCCTGTCTCTATGTTTTGTTATCTGTGTGTATTTATGATGTGTTTATATATGTGTGTATATGTATGTATCCTGCCGCTGTTTTGTTATCTGTGTATATGTATAATGTGTGTGTGTATGTATATATCCTGTCTCTGTTTTGTTATCTGTGTGTATGTATGATTGTGTATGTATGTATGAGGGTATATATGTATGATGGTGCATGTGTGGAGATCGGAAGACAACCTCAGCTATTGGTACTGACTTTCCACCTTGTTTGAGACACCAAGTTTGCCTGCCAGCCAGATTCCAGGTATTTCCCTGTCTCTGTTACCCATCACCATATATGAGCTCTGGGAATAGAGACATACACAACTACATTGAACTTTTACACATGTTCTAGAGATTCACACTTAGATCATCATGCTTCTGCAGCAAACCCTTTACTCACTGAGCTAGCTACCCAATCCTCTGTCTCAATCAGTTGCTGTCAGAAGTCAATAAACCATAACAAAAGGCAGGGAGTAAGAGAGTAGCTATGGACATACCAGATAACCCAACAGGGAAAACCCTTCCAGAACTTCACAAAGGTCTCTTAGAGAAATCAGACTGGATAGTCATCCAGGGGGTTAGGAACGAAAGAGGCATGGCAGGGAAAAGCCCACCTTAGACTCTCTATGTGAATACTTTCTCCCTCCACAGATCCTCCCACTGTGATAATCACCAGCCGTATGGCCCCAGGAAGAAACAGAATATTCAGATGTCTGGCCTATGACTTCTACCCACCAAGAATTAGTCTGAACTGGAACCGGGCCAGCAAGAAGCTGACATCTGAACCAGAAAGAGGTGTTTTTCCCAATGGAAATGGTACTTACCTCTCCTGGGTGGAGGTGGAAATCCCACCCCAAGACAGAGACCCCTTCTTCTGCCTCATAGAACACAAGGGGCTGTCCCAATCTCTCTCAGTGCAGTGGGATGAGACAAGAAAAGGAAAGGCTGAAAATAACATTGTGGCTCAGCCTCAATAAGCTACCCTCTCTGCCTGATATGAGAGAGTTGAACTTCAGAAGTCAACATCACCAACAAGGTCTTCCATGGGCCACTGTGCGACAGCCAGCAAGAATCCAAGGAACACGGCTGGGCACAGAAGACTTGAATACTACGCACTGAGTTCACTCTCAATATCAAATCAATCACCTTGCCTTGGAAAACTCCTTCTAGATTAATCAGTAAACCCTCGCAATTGTCCTCAAGCCTAGCATGGCACAGAAAGGCATTTTAAACTCTGAGATGCTACAGAAGTGTGAATTGATTTTATCATGTGTGCTGCCCCCACATAGTTGATTCATATGATGTCTTCGTATTCACTCAAAGATGTTGTCCTAGTGTTTCATTTCTGGCACTGTGAGAAAATACCCCGAACAAAAGCAACATCAAGAGAGGAGATTGGTCAGACTTATCTTTCCAGATCTTTGTTGTGTAGCTCTAGTCCCAGGAAGATGAGAACAAATATCTACTCACCTCAGCTAGGGAGCCAACAGCAGATCAAAGGATGGATCCCACCAAAGTCCAGTTCAGTGAACTGTAATTTTTGTGGGGTTTTCTTATGTCCCTTTTGTGCCCAAATAACTGCAGGGCGTTTCTATACCCACTCTAGCCCATTCTCTCTCACAAATAGATGACGCAGAGACCTGGTGTTTTTATTAACAAGCTACAGGCACGAAGCTAGGCAGGTTCTGAGCTATTTGAACATTGTAAGCCTACCTATTTCCCAGCCTCATGGTCTTTTACCTTCAGTCTGAGTTTTGCCCTGGCTTGATCTAGTCCACATGTGTCCTCATGGAGACTCCTATCGACCCCCTCACGGCACCTCTCATGGTCTCTCCATACCTTCTTCTACTCATGGTCCTTCTCTACTCTTGTCTCCTCTGGGACCCCCTGAGGAAGTCCAGCCCCATCTTTTCCACCCAGCCTATTGACCAGTTGTCTCTTTTACTAACCAATCAGAGATAATGGAACACAATTTTTACATAACTCTGAGACCCAAGATGCTTGTCATTAACATGCCATCCTTGGGTCTGCAGCCAGACATATGGACATAGAAATCAGGATCTGGATACATAGTGCACAAAAGCATCCTCCAACAGTCTTATTGGTATTATTTACATAAATATAGGTAAACGGTTACATACAAGAGCAGAAATGACTCAAAGACAGTTTTATTACTGAAGTCCATGACAGCAGCATGGGTGACAGCTCGTGAAAGCTGGAAACTTGGAGCCCACTACATAACCTATAGGCAGTTCAGTAGTCAAACAGTGTCCATTTCAGTCATCTCAGCTAGTCTGAGCCTGTCCTGGCAGCAAGGCTGGTCTATGCTTCTTGCAAGAAGTTCAGCTAGTCTGAGAGTGTCTCTAGGCAGTCTTTATTGCTATATTTGCTTGGAAAAGGTGGGGCCTAGTGACTATAATCAGTTTCAGTGACTTCCTGAAGCTATGGAGTTGTTTACTTCCTGAGCTTAATGAGATTCCCTGCAGAATGGAGTATTTCACATACCCATAGACCAGAGGTTCCAAACCTATGGGTAGTGACTCCTTTAGGGGTCAAATGGCCCTGTCACATGGTTGCATGTCAGATATACTGCATATCAGATATTTACATTAAATTCATAACAGTACCAAAATTAGTTATGAAGTACCAACAAAAATAATTTTATGATGGGGTCACTACAGCATGAGGAACTATGAGTCACAGCATTAAGTGGCTGAGAACCACTGCCTTAGACCATCCTGTTGCTTCACCTCCCTTCAAACATTCTATGTCTTAACAAAGCTTCCCTCCATGATGGAAGTTGGTAATCTTGAAAGAAATTACTAAATAACAGTTATAGTCCATCATCGTGGAGAAGCCAACTCAGGAACTTGAAGCAACTCGTCATGTCCTAGTCAAGAACAAAGAGAAAAATGAATGCATTCATGCCTACAAGTGTTCAGTCCCCCCTCTGCATTTATACAGTTCGGGATCTCCTGCCTAGGGGATAATGCCACCCACAGTGGGCAGGTCTTCTCACCTCAATTAACATAATTGAGATAATCTGCCACAGATATGCTCATAGGCCAACCTAATCTATATAATCCCTCATTGAGACTCTTCCTCGGTTACTCTAGCTTGTGCCAAATTGACAATTAAAACTAATCATCAGGGGACTGGATAGATGGCTCACTGGTTAAGAGCACTGACTGCTCTTCAAGAGGTCCTGTGTTCAATTTCCAGTAACCACATGGTAACTTACAACCATCTGTATGCCCTCTTCTGCTGTGTCTGCAGACAGCTATAGTGTATTCATATAAATAAAAGAAATAAATCTTTTAAAAAAATAAAACAACTAATCATCAAGGCTGTTGAGGTGGCTTGAGAAGTAAAGGTGCTTGCTGCCAAGCCTTATGACCTACATTCAATCCCCTTATGGCAGAAGGAGAGAACCATCTCCTGTAACCTGCACATGTATTCTCTCTCTCTCTTTCTCTCTCTCTCTCTCTCTCTCTCTCTCTCTCTCTCTCTCTCTCTCTGCCTCTCTCTCTGTCCCTTTTTTTCTCTCTCTACCTCTCTGTGCTATCTCTCAATTTTATCTCGCTAAATTTTTAAAAGAACCTTTTTTGATTTCTTCATTTTTATTTGAATGTATTTGAATGTTGTGTGTACAATTATTTCCCCTGCATCTTTGTCTGGGCACCATTCATGCATTCCTGATGCCACAGAGGTCAAAAGAAGGTATCAGATCTCATGGAATTGGAGTTATGGATGGTTGTAAATCACTAAGTGGATGCTGGGAACTGAACCCAGGTCCTCTGCAAGAGCAAAAAGTGCTCTTAACCACTGAGTCATCTCTCCAGTCCACTGGGAGAATAAAACACACACAAAAAACAAACAATATTTTTAAAACTTTGAGCATCTTTACATTGGGGTATTACATACGGCTTGGATCACTCAGCCCCTTGAACATGAATCAAGTTACTACAGCTGGTAGCTATATGCCCATAGCCCTGATGACTATGGCACTGAAGAAATCTATACACTTGTGGCAGGCAATGCCCTATGAGTTCAAGGCCAAACTGGTCTACACAGTGAGCTCCAGGTGAGCCAAAGCTTCATAGTAAGACCCTGCCTCAAAAATAAAAAAAAGAAAAAAGGAAAAAAGGAAAAAGAAAGAGAAAAAAGAAATCTGCATGAGCAAACATTTGTACTTCAGTTTCCTTAGCAATCTTTCACCCCTGTGAGACAACAATCTCCACTTTCAGTCTTCCACACACTAGTACAGCCTTAGCACACACACTGAGGAGGCCTATTCTCTCCAGAGTATACCCAGACATTTCCAGAATCAGGAAATGGGTTTTGATTTTCCTGGACTCCTTCCCAAGTCCATTTAAGCCTATTTTCTCAACTGAGTCACTGACTACTATCCTTGAATAAACAAAGCTCAAAGGCAGAGCTGAACCCTTCGTGGATGTCTTGATTAAGTCTAACTTGCCTGTGCTGTGTTTTTCCATGTATAGCAAGAGTACCCTTCATAATCAGACATCGTAGCACTCACCTCTACTCTCAGCACATGGAAGGTTGTTGTAAGAGGATTACTGCAAGTTTGAGGTCAGACTGGATTATGGGTAATAAGGCCTTGTCCCAAGGAGGAAAAAAAAAAGCCAAGTGGTGGAGGCACACACCTTTAATCAGGGGCAGAGGCAGAGAGATCTCTGAGTTCAAGGCCAGCCTGGTCTATAGAGTGAGTTTTAGGACAGCCAGGGCTACACAGAGAAACCCTGTCCTATAAAACCAAAAAGGAAGGAAGGAAGGAAGGAAGGAAGGAAGGAAGGAAGGAAGGAAGGAAGGAAGGAAGAGAAAGAAAAAAGAGAGAGAAGGAGAGAGAGAGAGAGGAAGAG
>NW_021605299.1:163581-175346 GCF_004785775.1 Grammomys surdaster | reverse complement strand
GAGAGAGAGAGAGAGAGAGAGAGAGAGAGAGAGAGAGAGAAGCTTAAGGACCTGGACTGGGGCTACTAGAGTATTTGTCTTATATGCACAAAGTCTTGGATTTCATCCAAGGGCCACATAAAACTGGGTATGCTAGTGCACACTTGTGGTAATAAGCTGAAGTTTCAGAAGTTCAAGGGAACCCTTGGTTACATATCAACTTTGAGAACCACATGGGCTACATGAAACATGAGAAGCAGGTGAAAGAGAGAGACAGAAACAGAGAGACAGAAACAGAGACAGAGTCAGCATAAGCAAGCTGGAACTGAGGGAGACTGAAATATGACATCAGGCCATTTTGACTGGTGTGCAGGGTCCTGGCAGGTGAGCAGGGGCAGGACCTCAGGAGACTATGTTCTTGACAAACGTCTTAGAGGAAAAGAGAAACACAGAGCCACTCAGAAGCCCAGATCAAACTTCCTGGAGGAGTCAGGTTTCACAGGAGGTATGAAGTATTAATGCAGCTTAACAGTCAAAATGTTGTTCCTAACCAGCTGGGGATGAGATAGTTGAGAAGGGACAGTCGCACAAGTCTGGCAGTGGATATAATCCCAAGTGGAGGAGGGGCAGTAGGCACACATTGAGAACGCTTGGAAGACAAAAGTGTCCTAAGAACCAGATGTGTCACCTCCTGCACTACTGTGCTAAGTACCATGAGCAAAACAGGCATGCTGGAACAAAACTGTAGTCCCAAGACTTGGGAAATGGAGGCAAAAAGACTGGAGAGTTTAAGGGCAGCCAAAGGAAAAAGTAACACCCACAAATTCTTCTCTAGACAAAGCTAACTTCAAGTGCAACTGGATAGTGCCCCAGTTTAAGAGGACCTTCTTTAGTGATGTGTGTGTGTGTGTGTGTGCGTGTGTGTGTGTGTGCATGTGTGAATGGTTTATGTGCAAAAGGGATTTTGCTTGCATATATATCTGTGCAAAACATACTGTGTGAGGAGCCATAATAGGACAAGCTAATAACTAGCAGGTGATCGGCCTGAGATGGCCTGCTTCAGATTATTATCTAATCTTTGACAGGTTTGTCCTGATTCAGCAAGGCTGAAAGGGATTTGTTTTAGGAAAGATTCCTGCTATTAATATACTTTTCCTGTTATTAGTATACATATATAGCAATCACTAAGTAATAGCCCACCCCTTTGGAGCAGATCTCTGCAGATCCATAAAGATGTACTGTCTTATACTGATGCCATATAGACATATAGATGAGTTCTTAAGTCTTAATGATGATACTGTAAGAATTCCTAAAATTGTATCAGTGATTATTAGGCTCTTTTATAATGGGACCACTACTAGGTCCCTTTCTGATAGTCAAAATTGCAATGAGAACTCTACCAGTCTCTCAAGTGTCACCAGTTAATTGCTCTTAGATAGTAACCAGACTATCTCCTACTCAGAGCATATTCCAAGAGGTTGTAAAACGATTAACCAAAGGTCATAAAAGGGGAACTAATGATTTATTATAGGTGCTAGATCAGAAGATAAAATGTTGACTGGGTTTATCCACACAAAACTTCACTAATAACTTAGTTATAGTTTTAAGCCTTCAGTGAACCTGTGGAACTGAGTCAGGTGATAGATGTTTAGCCAGATAATTACTCTTAATGGATACACATATAAACATTCTATGTTGTAAACTTCTATTTCACTTTATGATTTGATTTTTTGTGTGACCTTGTGATGAACTTTGTAACGTAATCATTTATTCTGAAAGATGTTTAGGTGCTGAGGACAACAAAATGCAAATAACAAATACCTCAGGAAGCCTCAAACACGTTTCAGGAAAGATGGTTCTTAGACGTTCAACTGCAGTTTCAGATTATTACCACTAGGTGGCAATATGGGCCCTGTCGTGGATTCCTAAAGATTAACAGGTTTCTAATAGGCTGCAAACATTTAAAATGTCTTTCCGGCGATTTCTTTTCTCTGTTGTTCTTTCTATCAGCAAGTGCTTCTTTTAACTTATGACTCGTTGCATTTAACTAGAGTTGATTGAGCATGAGTGTGGACTTGTGTGACAAAACTACTCCTGGGGAAACCAAACATACATGTTTATTTAGCCCAGACTGGGAACCCACGTCAGATCAAAGTACAAATACCACCAAAGTCCAACTTGGTGAACCAATGAGTTTTACTAAGGTTACTTACAGGAATGTGGGTGGGGGAATTACTGGAGCAGAAATGACCAAAAAGCCCACCCAAGCATGGGTGACAGCTCACAAAAGCTGGGGACCTGGAGCATATTGCCCAGCCTGCAGGGAGCTCAAGTTGAAGTGTCCTTTCCAGGTGCCTCATTGACATAAACCCCTTCCAGACAGCTCGTCTCAGAGTCTTCTTTGCACCTTTGCTTGCCTGAGAATCTTCTTTGGAGCTTGGCTTCACTTCTCTGGAACAGACTCTCTTGATTGCTTGCTCTGCCAAGCAGGGCCGTAGGGGAATATTAGGGAATCTGGTCAGTTCAGGGACTTCCAGAGCTAGATTGAGTTGTTTAGTTCCCTGCGCTAAGAGCTTCCCTATAGGGTGGAATGTTTCCGTTTCTAAAGAAACTGTACACAACAGGGCTTATTTACTAGAGCAAGAAGCAATTGCCTTCAATGAATCAGGGGGAAGAAAGCTGACCTAAGCAACACTGCTTTAAAGTAGTCATGTGGAGAAACGGTGTTTAAAGTGCAGTGAGGACTGAGAGGGCACTCCTTGATTGAAAGCCTGCCTAGATATGAGATTCTGGGGATCTGGGAAGCTGGCCCAGGAGCCTGGGCACAATCTAGGTCAGAAAAAGTAAAAGTACAAAGGGAAAGAGGAAGAAAGGAGATAGGGCTTCTTCTGCTTCTGGCCATGGCCGTGGTGGTGGTGCGGTGGTAGCAGTGCGGTTTGAGTTAGCTTAGGTTTTGGCTTTGTTTGTTTTTTGTTTGTTTTTTGTTTTTTTCAGATTTTTATTGAAGGTGACTTTTTGATCTTGTTTTGGGAGCTTTTTTTGCTGTTGTTTTGAGGGGTTGTTGTTGTTGTTGTTTGGGATGGGGGTATCTTTGAAACAGGCTCTATAAAATCCAGGCTGTTCTCTAACTCACAGTGTAGCCAAGAATGACCTTGAACTTAAGGTCCTCCTACTACCTCCACCTCCCAAATCCTGAGATTATGGGTGGTCAGTCATTGGTTTTCAAGTACTCAGTACATTATTGCAAACTACATGTCTAACACTTCACACTTTTGGACCAACATCTTCCTGTGCTCAACAGCTAATCATGAGCGGGTGAGACTCAAGAGGGCCTTGCAGGGCACGTTGCTTTCTGTTAGAATGGGAATAACTTTCCAATTTATTAGCCATGCATGATACATGTGAAAATATCTTTTTTGAAAATCCCTCTTGCCTTTAAGTGCTGAACTTTTGCTGGACCTTACAAAAGTTAATAATATGCCTTTGAATCATTCGAAAAAGTATACTTAGCCTGCTGTCTTACTGTGTATTCAGCCTGTTTAACTTGCCTTTAAGAAAGCAAACTTACACTTCCCGTGTAATCAGCTTTTACGACCTAAGCTAAATGCACAACTTCAATCTTAAATCATGTACTGTCCCATGTCCCTGACCCAGAACAATGAGGATGGGGTGATAATCATTTGTAGAAAGTAACTTTAAACAAAATAAAAGTTTAAAGCAACACGTGGATGTAAAAATTGATAAGGATTGTTTGTGGTTTCAATGCTATTCTGCAACAGCAGGGAATCGTACAGTAATTTCTTACTGTGTAAAAAGACTGAAAGAAAGTGCTCGCTCCTTTCCCACACTGTATAGCAAAGCCCTTTGATAGAGACAGACAGACTTCAAACACACACAACAGGCCGAAGACCACAAGCTACAAACAGATGGCAGGCACAGAGACAAAAGTGGAAAATTCAAACTGGGGCTTGCTCTTGGTCTATACTAATCAAGAAGTCTCTTGATTTTCTTTTGTTTTTGGGTTTTTTTTTTTTTTTTGAGACAGAGTTTTTCTGTGTAGCCCTGGAACTCAATTTATAGACAAGGCTGGCCTTGAACTCACAGAAACCCACCTGCTTCTGCCTCCTAAGTGCTGAGATTAAAGGCATGCGCCACCAACACCTCTCTATTCTTTCTGTTGTTGTTGTTGTTGTTGTTGTTAAGATTTGTTTATTTATATAAGTACACTGTAGCTGTCTTCAGACACACCAGAAGAGGGCATCGGATCCCATCACAGATAGTTATCAGCCACCATGTGGTTAACTGGGAATTGAACTCAAGACCTCTGGAAGATCAGTTAGTGCTCTTAACTGCTGAGACATCTCTCCAGCCTAAGATTCTCTATTCTTAATACAATACTAATGTAGGTGTATATACTGTAATCCGTGCTCTCAAGAGGCAGAAGGAGAAAGATTGTGAACTGAAGACCAGCCTAAACTATATAGTAAATTCCAGGGTACCTTGACCTGCATAAAAAATCTGGTAAAAAAATCTGCATATATATGCACAAAATATTTTTTACTTAGGGGTGTGTGTGTGTGTGTGTGTGTGTGTGTAAGTCACATGTATACAGGTCCCTCTGGATGCCAGAAGAGGGAATCAGCTGCTTTAGAGCTGCAATCACAGGCATTTGTAAACTACTTGATATGTACGGTTCCTAGAAATTGAACTCAAGTCCTTAGGAAGAACATTAAGTTCTTTTAACTAGAGTTCTCCAGCCCTGAGAACTTGTCTTTTAAAGCAACAGAAAAAAAAATTAAGCCTGAGTAGCACTGATATAAGATGTTGCCACAGTTCATGAGAGAGTTTCACTGGTTCTTGCCCCATCAATGAACAGACAAGAATCTGTATACACTTGCCAAAATAATAAGTTTTAAAAGCTCTTCTAATATTCTTTAACAGAAACCAGTTGGAGGACCGAGAGAGCATGGCTTAGTGGTAGAGAAGGAAGACAGAGGTGGGACTTTGGGATCCAAGGGACTGAGGAAGGAGCAGGAAGAGGATAGCCAGCATGCCAGGAGAGGAGCAGAAGTCATGCCTGAGGTGTGCCGGACAGAGAGCATGGCGGTCATGTAGATGCTGGGGAACTCGGCCAGAGAGGGCGTAGGTCTGGGTCTGGGACAGCCAAGATGGAATGAAAGTTTTAGCAAGTAATAACTCGGGAATATCAGAGGAGAGTATGTTAGCCATGTGGAGGTTTAGAAGTGCCCCAGCCATTGATCCATTGATTGAGCTGTTTAAGGCAATATTAAAATATAAGGTGCTCTCTCTCTCTCTCTCTCTCTCTCTCTCTCTCTGTGTGTGTGTGTGTGTGTGTGTGTGTGTGTGTGTGTGTGTGTGACTTTCATTTGAGAACTGGAAGCATTTCGGCGGGTAGCAGGAAACTCTACCGCCACCACCAGGACGATTTGTGTAGGTTATTTGGATACAGCAACTCCTGATCTTTAGAATGATGCCTGCATTTCAATAACTACACACCATGACCAGTACTGTCTAATGTTACCGCTGCTGTTGCTTTTAAATGATCAACACTGCCTGTACCAGGCAGGGAGTCACCTGAGTCTTAGCATAAATTCCCTCCAAGAAAAAGGGCCACTGTGTTGTCTATGACACCACAATCGTCACTCTCTCTAGCTTCTCTCTATGAGCGTGTCTATTCTAGCTACATATAGATAAATAGAGTCATACACTCTTTGTCCTTTTCTGAGTGGCTTCTTTCATTTGGTGCAGTTGCCCTTCAGCCATGTTGTGTGAGGTGTCAGACTGCCCTTCCTTTTGCATTTTTTTAAATTTTATGTGTATATATGTGCGCACACACACACACACAAACATAGGAGTGGAGGTGCTCAAAGTGTCCAGAAAACAGTGTCAGATGCCCAAGAACTGGAGTTAGAAGTGGTTGTAAGTCACCCAGGGTGGGTGCTGGAAACAGAACTCAGATCCTTCATAAGCTCCTAACCGTTGAGCCATGTCCCAGCCCCATGTCCTTCCTTTTTAAAGGCTGTGTGTGTGTGTCACCTTTTTTTTTAAGCCATCTATCAGTCGTTGGACACTTCACTTGGTGTCCTAGACTGCTTCTCTGATGGTGTGGTAAAACATTAACCAAAGCAGCTTGAGGAGAAAGGGAACTTTTGTGGTTCACAGCCCACCACTGAGGGAGTCAGGGCAGGAACTCCAGCAAAAATAGGAGCAGGAACCATGGAGAATAGCCACTTACTGTCTGTTTTCCTCTAGGTTACTTAGATACCTTCCTGACACAGCTCAGGACACACCACACATACATACACATATGCATGCATGCATACATAGAGGGGGGAGAATAAATCCTGCTTTTAATTAACCAATTGTGTCAATTAATTATATAACACAAAACCTAGGCATGAACTGGTGAGATAACTCAGCTACTGAAGTGTCTGCGTTGAATTCATGCGTGAATTCAGTCCCCCAAGTCCACATTAAGAAAAGAAAAAAAAACTGGATGGTCGTGGCACAGGCCTTTAATCTCAGCACTCAAGAAGGAGTGGCACGCTGTGAGTTTGGAATCATCCTGCTCTATAGAGTCAATTCCAGGACAGCGAAGGCTACATAGAGAGGCATTGTCTCAAAAGAAAAAAACAAAAAAAACAAAAATGAAAGAAAAGAGGAAGAAAAGAAAAAGCTAAGCATGGTGGTACATGCTTGTAATTCCAATGCTGGAGAGAAAAAGACAGGGGGGACTTGAGGCTTCTGGAGAGACAGTTTAGCCTACTAGGTAACTTCCAGGCCAACAGATAGACTGTTTCAAAACAAAAAATAAGACAGACAACATCTGAAGAATGACACCAGAGACTGTTCTGGTCACATGCACACGCATGACCTGCACTCACATACACAAAAGTCAGGCCTGAAGAATACACACCTATGATCTCAGCACTCAGGACTTCAAGACAAGAGAATTGTGAGTTCAGTGTCAGCCTGGGCTAGAGAAAGATGGAGGGAGAGAGAGAGAGAGAGAGAGAGAGAGAGAGAGGGAGGGAGGGAGAGAGAGAGAGAGAGAGAGAGAGAGAGAGAAGGAAGGACTGACGTGTTCATGCTTAGGTACAGAGAAAGCTGACAGCTAGGGCTGTGGAGTATTAAGAAACAACAGTCTCCACTCTCTAACATTCATTCACCCCTCATTCCTACAGGAGATAAAACTCTGCAGGCAGTAGGTACAGCTGACCTCTCTTAGGTCAAACCTGACAGGATTGGCAGACTCCGCCCTTCACACATCTTCTCTCCCATCACCAGGCCACCTCACCATCTCCCTGTGCAGCTCTCTGCCTAGGCAGGAAGGCTCTGCTTGGACAGTTAAAAAAGATTCTTTGTAAAATGTTTGGAAGAGAAAGGAGGGCCTGGGCCTGGCTGTTACTGAACCCTGTGAGCCCACTCGCTCTGTTTACACAAGGAGAAGGGGAGTCAAGACAGATGACCTTGTTGCCAGGGGCCCAAGATTAAATAAGTCACCAAAGCCAAGATCCCAGCGCCTCACCCTCCTTGTTTGCAGGCTACACCACACAGAAGTGGGGCAGAAGAGCCTGTGGGTGTAGGGAGGCCTGTTTACTCTGCAGGGTGAGGGATGTTTGCACAAGGAGGGAGCTAGCAACGACCATCTGGCTGTTCTCTGCCTGAGCACGAAGCATTTGCAGGCAGGCCGGGCACCTTCTGTCTTCCTAAGGCCCTGGAGAGGCAGCACACCTCCAAGTGTTCCTCTCTCCCTTTACAGTTTTGAAGAAAATGTTATGACATAGCTGTTGCTAAAATTCCTTCCCTGGGTGGTGGTGGGATGAACTTCTACCGATTCCTCCAAGGTCTCAGTGACAAGCTTACCCCAGGGTGAACTTTGAGTTTATTTGGCTTACTTACAAAGCGTGAGTGAGGGGCTACTGGCAGGGGCATGGGTGACCCCAGAGCAGCCATAGTCTTTTTCCTGAATGAATAATGATTTTTTTCTTTGGCAGTATAGATGGAGCCCCGTTCCTCTAGACTGCCCAGCTCTATATACTCTAGCCTTCCCAGAGACATCCCATGCCCCACACAATCCAATCCATGTACAATTAGGGCAAATTTCCGTACAAGGGAAAGGATGGAAGGGATGACTAGATAGTCAAGTGAGGATTCAATCACACACACACACACCTTCTCTAAGGGACCATCAACCACAGTGAGCAAGCTCACATACTATCTTTTGCAAGAAGACAAAGCTGGTCTTAAGGAGACTCAATAGTTGGGCTCCAAGAACAGTGTTATAGAACAGGCTGGGGGAAAAAAAAAAAGCTAGGCAGTGGTGGCACAGACCTTTAATCCCAGCACTTGGGAGGTAGAGGCAGGCGGATTTCTGAGTTTGAGGCCAGCCTGGTCTACAGAGTGAGTTCCAGGACAACCAGGGTTACACAGAGAAACCTTGTCTCAAAAAAAAAAAAAAGAAAAGAACATGGCTGCTTTTGTGTTTTTCCTCTCTAATTCTTACTTAGAGCTATGGATCTTTAAGATGTGCAGGATGTCTTGCCCACTTCTGTGCTTACAGCATGGGGACTAGGGAGATGGCTCAGTGGGTCAATCACTTGCCTCGAAAATGTGAAGACTTGAATTGGAATCCTCAGAACCCATGTAAGATGTCTAGAAGCCCCAGAAGTTCAAAGGTCAGCTATGCCAGTATATGTAGCATCGATGAGATCCTATCTCAAACAAGGGGGAGGGGGAGGATTGACACCCAAGCTTGTCCTCTGACTTTGACACACAAACCTACATCCCACATATCACAGTATGTGTGTGTGATGCCAGGCATGATAGTACAGGCCTATAATCCTAGCATTTGAGAGGTGGAGGCAGGAGTATCAGAAATTCAAAGGCATCCTTGGCTGAATAGCAAACTCGATGCCAGTCTAGGCTTCTTGAGATCCTGTCTCAAGGAAAAGAAGAAAGAAGTGAAGGAGGAGGAAGATAAATATTGGCCGTGTATGGTAACACATACATGTAGTCCCAGCCCTTGAAAAATAGAGGGAGAAAGATCAGAAGTTCAAGGGCATCCTTGGCTGCATAGAGAACTCAGGGCAAATCTGAGTTCCACAAGACCCTGTTGCAAAAAGAGAAAGGATAGTGATAAGGTCTGACTGCAGTGGTGCGTGTGATCCCACAACCCTGGAAAGGAAGGCAAGGACTTGGCCTACATAGTGAGCTCAAGGCCAGGCTGAACTACACAGCTAAACCCTGACTCCAAAATACAAGTAAAATACAATATAAAATGAAATTGATGATGTGGGATGGAATGGAGGTGAAGTTCAGCGAGATGGTGCTCACCTAACATGCACAAGACATTGGTGTCGGGCCCCAGTATAGCTAGCAAAAGGCGTAAAAGGAAAAGTAGGTGAATCTCTGTGAGTTTGAGGCCAGCCTGGTCTACATAGAAAGCTCTAGGTCAGCCAGAATATACAATGAGACTCTGTCTTTAAAAAAATTAAAAAGAGTAAGGGGAGGAAAGGGAGGAGAAAAAGAAGGTTAGGGAGAAGAAAAGGAAGAGGAGAAAAAGGGAGAAAGGGACGACAAGGAGGGATGGTTGACACCTATAAAGGAGCACTGTGCAGTTACAAGCAACATCTGTAGTTTCATGTGATTCTCTTGACTGGGACACTATCATCCAAATCACGCCTTTCTACAGGCAAGAAGCTGGGACTTGGAGAGGTCCATCCACTTGCATAAAACCACACAATCAGCAAGAGGCAAAGACCAAGAGATGTCTCTGCATTTCAAGTTCTTTCCACCCTTCTTCTCCATTGGGTAGCAAAGCAAACCAAGCAGGAAGCCTCTTCTACTGCATAACCAACTTGCAGATGGCTCCCTGGGGACATTCTTATATTTTAAGGACATAGCAAAAGCCAAGGGATTGATCTATGAAGAGAATACAGACCATCCATGGGTACCATTAATGGAGCACTCTCTGAAGGACAGATGTGCCTTGATACCCAAGAACCAAGTAGAACTGGAAGCATCCATCTCTCACCAGCTGAAATCCCAGAAATAAGGAAGGCAGCTTGTTAGAGAAGCCGGTGTAATAGTCACTGTTGCAATGTTATAACAAAATACCAGACAAAACAACTCAAGAGGAGGAAGATTTATTTTGGTTCCTGGTTTTAGAGGAAGAGGAGCCATGGTGGGAAAAAAATGCAACATGAGCAAGTGTTTCCCAAAACACGTTTGACCTTGAATTAATCTTTGGTCATTGCACATTTGGCAACCTTTACTGCTATCAAACATTTGTGACCCTCACATTCACTCTACAATGGAGTCATGACCATTAATTAGCTGTGTAACAGACTACTCCAAGGCTTAGAAATGTTCTGTGCTGATAGAGCTGCTCTCTCAACTCTAGCTTGACTCACACATTTGTTCCTACACCATGGCCTCCCTCCCCTTGGCCATTTGGTATGTGCCACCGGCAAAACTGATGGGGGTGCTGCTATAAATGGTTAGTCTATGACTTGGAGGCTCAAGGAGTAGAGAAGACGTTATAAAAATCACAATCAGCAGTAGCAGTATTCCAGCTCCTGAGTGAGGAACAGCAGGACCAAAATCACATGCCAATCTTAAATTCCTAAATAAGGATTTTATGCGAAGGGAAAAGGCAGATTTACATGGGAACTTGGAAGAGTGCCACAGTGTCTTAGTTAGGGTTTCCACTGCTGTGAAGAGACACCATGACCAAGGAAACTCTTATAAACAACAACATTGTAATTGAGGCTGGCTTACATGCTCAGAGGTTCAGTCCATTATCATCAAGGCAGGAGCAAGGCAGCATCCAGCAAGCATGGTGCTGGAGGGGCTGAGAATTCTACATCTTGTTCCAAAGGCAAACAGAAGACTGTCTCCCACATGGCTAAGAGGAGGGTCTCAAAGCCCACCACACAGTGACACACTTTCTACAAGACCACACCTCCTAATAGTGCCACTCCCTGGGCCAGGCTTATTTAAAACACCACGCATAGTCTTCCTTTTTTATTTTTTTTCTTGTGTTTATGTATGTTTGTATGTATGTCTGGGCACAAGTGTTTGTGTGTGTGTGTGTATGTGTGTATGTGTGTGTGTTTAGGCCAGAGAACTAGCTGGAATACCACAGTGAATTTAAGGTTAGCCTGAACAACATGAAACTCTGTAATTAAAAATAAATAAATAACATTTCATGTCTCTATGGTATCTATGATCACGGTAGATTAAACACAGATTTTTCCCCATTTAACTCACCTTAAATCCAAAACTCAACTAGCTCTGTGGGGAGACCTCTCAAGGAACTCATAGAGTAAGAAGTGACTGGATACTTGGGCAAACATGGCTGAGAATCATGGTGTTGACCGCACAAGCCAGGGACACTTCCCTTTGGTATTGCCTCTACCAGCACTTGCAACAGTGCCCTGTAGGTACTGGGGATTGTTTGAGCGCCAGCCAAACTCGCATCATTATCTCCCAGTGATTGTAAACCATCGTGTTTCATGGTTCTACACTTTCACCTTGAGCTCTTTCAAAACTCTTGGGTGGAAGCCTCATGATGCCACAGCTGAGCCTGTTTGCCAACAGCTTTATAATCTCAGGGTTACCAACACTATTTCCTGCAGGACCTTGCATATTTGTGGGACCAAGCCATTTATTCTCTTAGAGTCTATCCTGAGGAAACAGAAATGCCATTTAGAATTGCGACGCGCCGCCTCGCCGAAAAGGAGAACACGCCACACTTCAGG
>NW_021605299.1:143465-163571 GCF_004785775.1 Grammomys surdaster | reverse complement strand
CTTGACGGAGCCGCGCCATTGACAATTGCCGTATGCGGCTCCCAACAAGAATCATGTGAAACCCGAACAACTGGAGCAGGGGATAGCCCAACAGCTGTTGACTGTCTGTGGGATGTGTTCTTCTAGCTGGGGTGCCTTGTCTGCCCTCAGTGGGAGAGGATGTGCCAAGTTTCACAGACACTCCATGTACCAGGAGTGGGGGGAGATACCCAGGGAGGCCCACTCACTCAGAGGAGAAGGGGAGGGGAGTCGGGGGAAGGATTGTGGGAGGGAGTGACTGGGTGGGGGCAGTGAGTGGGATCTAAAGTGAGTAAGTAATAATAATAATAATAATAATAATAAAAGAATCTTGTGTAAACATGTTTTACATGCTTTTTTCAAAACAGCAGTATGAAATTATCTCACTTGGTAATCTACAGGATGATTGTTTCTTAAAACTTTTGTTTATTTTACTTAAGTATGAGAGGGGGTGCAGGCATGCCTATGCGTGAGTGTGGAAATCAGAGGAAAGCCTGCAGGAGTTGTTTCTTTCCTTTTACCATGGGTTCCTGGCATAGAAGACCTCTCTGTGCTCCCAACCACGGCCACCACCAAGCTAAGCTCAAGCCAACTGCTACTGACTAGCCAAGGAGCTCCTCCCTTTTCCCCCTCAGCCCTCAGCTCTTCTGTGGCATCCAGCAGTGCCTGGGTGCCCAAGAGTCTAAGAACCAGACAGCCTGGGTCTCCTTGCAGGCATGAGGACCCCCAAGCCATCTCTGGCTGTCCTGCACCTCAGACTGTGTTTCCGCATCCCCAGAACGGTGTCCTGGGGCTTCCTTACAGCCCAACACCAGACCATCGACAGCCTCGGATAAGCACAGTCAACTTCCCATGTCCCTGTCTCCCTGAGCAGCTGAACCCTGTGGCAAAGTAGACATGGGACCCATAACCCTACAACACTACTTACTGGCTTTCTGAGCTAGCTTTCTTTTTATTTGTGAGTTTAGCCTTTAAGCCATCTCCCCAGTCTTCAACTGTATTTCTTACATAGCTCAGGCCCACCAGCCCATAGACAGCACTATCCACAGTGGCCTAGATCCTTCCATATCAATAAAAATAATGTTCCACAGACATTGCCACAGGCCGATGTGATGGACGCAAATTCCACAAGTGAGACTCCCTCTTCCCAGGTGACTCAGGGCTGTGCCAAGTTGACTGATGACAAAAGCTCTCTTTATTTTTTTCCTGAGATTCATTTTAATTTATGCATACATGTATGTCTATATTTTGTATGTGCACATGAGAACATAGGTGCCCAAAGATGTCAGAAGAGGGCTTTGGCTCCCCTGGACCTGGAGTTACAAGTGTTTGTGACCTACTCAATGTGGATTCTAGGAACTGAACTCCAGTCCTCTGCAAGAGGATTTAACTCTTCAGCCCCACCTCCTTTTTAGGTTTCCCCAAGCTGCCCTTGAAGTCACTTTGAACTTAATGATCCTCCTGCCTCAGCAGTTTGAAGCCAGCCCCAGCAGATAAACTTTAGTAATCCCCCCGACCATTGGTCAAGACAGCAAAGTTGACAATGAAATTAACCAACACGCAAATGATAGACCAAAGAGTCAAACTAAGCTTCAGAGAAAATGAGAACTTATTAACTCACATAACCAGAAAGGGCAAAGGTGTCCTGAGAACTTACTAACTCACATAACCAGAAAGGGCAAAAGTGTCCTGTAATAGAGGAAGGAACAACCGGGTGTCACTGGCCTTACCTCTCTTTCTCTCTTGGTTAGCTTTATTTTCTCACTGGGGCTACATCTGCCTCCAGATGTGGGGGAAGGACATGTCTTCAATTTCATAAACAAACAGCCATTCGACAAAACTCAAGGCGACTCAGATTAATGGTCAGTCGTCCAGTTTGAATGAAAAACTTACTTCCAGAGCAACTCCAATGACCAAAAGGGTAGAAATAAGAAGAAAGAGCCCCTCCTTTCCAAATCACATCTCTATGGTACAAGTGGAGAGTCTCTCCTCAGTAGAGAGGGATTTGAATTTTAAAATCCACCTGCCTGGACCAGCAAGATGGCTCAGCAGATGAAAGTATTTGCTACACAAGCCTAACAGTGACCCAAGTTCATTCCTGAAGCTTATAGTAGGAGGGTAGCCCTCCGGACACCACACAGATGCCCCTGCATGTACATATTATGTACACACACTGCTATCATCACTATCATTAAAAACATTCTACCTGCATTAGCTGGGTGGTGTTGACACATGCCTTTAATCCAGCACGTGGGAGGCAGAGGCAAGTGGGTCTCTGTGAGTTCGAAGCAAGACCTGGTCTACAGAATGAGTTCCAGAACAGCCAGGGCTGCACAGAAAAAAAAAAAAAGGTGGAAAACCTTAAGTAGGGAAGATGGCACTGATGGACACCTGAGGTTGTCTTCTGACCTTTATATAGACACTGTAATGAACACGCCTGCACCCACACATATAGATGCACATGCACACATACGTGCATGCACGCACACACGGGGGAGGAGAGGGAGAAGGAGGAGAGGGAAGAGAAATAGGAGGAGGAAGAGGAGACTTATTATTGTTATTATCATCATCATCATTATTATTATTATTATTATTATTATTGAGCTTTCACATGAATGTGAGTTTCCTTCTCCTTCCATCTTTGTTCCATCTGGGCCTTCAACACACTGGACAGCACCACAAGTGTTCAGGGCAGGTCGTCTCAGTTTGCTGACCCATATGTCAATCATCTCTGGAAACACAGATACACAGTGCTTGTTACCCATTTTCTGGATATTTCTCTCTCTCTCTCTCTCTCTCTCTCTCTCTCTCTCTCTCTCTCTCTCTCTCTTTCTCTGTGTGTGTGTGTGTCTGTGTGTCTGTGTTTGAGTACACTACATGCATGCAGATTTCCTCAGGGACTAGAAGAGGTTATTAGATCCCTGGACCTGGAGTTATAGGCAACTGCAAGCCATGAACATGCATTCTGGGAACCTATAACCTGAAACCTATAAACACAGATACAAAAAGTTGAAGCAAAAGGATCGTGAGTTTCAGGCCAATCAGAGCTACATTGTCAGGGATAGGGTTGAGGGGGTGTCACAGACAGAAACAGAAACAGAGAGTGGCAGACAGAGAGGACTGGAGAAATACTTCAACAGTTAAGACCCATTATTGCTTGTGCAATGTACTAGAGTTTGGATCCCAGCATACATGTCGGGGCTCACAATTGCCTGTAACTCTAGCTCCTGAGGATCTGAGGCCCTCTTCTGGCCTCCACAGACACCCGTGCCCATGTGAAGCCTGGGATCCACATTTAAACACACACACACACACACACACACACACCTACCTGCCAGGTGCTCTATGAACCAATATTTGAGTAACACTTAGAGATGTTAGCTTTCACAGGTAATACCTGTGCTTTTACACATAATACCTGTGCTGGCTAGTTTTATGTCAACTTGACACACAAACTAGAGTTATCTGAAAGGAGGGAGCCTCAATTGAGAAAAATGCCTCTATGAGATGTACATGTAACACTGGACTACCAAAAAGGCAGCATACACCAGCTGATATGTGGCCCCCAACACATATACTGCAAAGGACTGCCAGGTCCGTGTTCAGAGACGATGCACCTAACCCTCAAAAGACTGGAGGCCCCAGGGAGTTTAGAGGTCAGGAGGGGTGGAGGGGTGGAGGAGGGTGGGGTGGGGACATCCTGGTGGAGACAGGGGGTGAGGAGGAGGTATGGGATGTGGAATAGTTGGAGGGTGGATGGGGGGAATAAAATCTGGAGTGTAAAAAAATAAATAATTTTTTTTAAAAGACGTAGATGTAAGGAATTTTCTTTAATAGGTGATTGATAGTGGAGGGTCCAGCCCATATGAGTGTCTCCATCCCTGGGCTGGTGGTCCTGAACTTTATAAGAAAGCAGGTTGAACAAGCCAAAGAAAGCAAGCCAGTAAGCAGCACCTTTCCATGGCCTCTGCATCAGCTCCAGCCTTCAGGATCCTTCCCTGCTTGAGTTCCTGTCCTGACTTCCTTCAGTGATGTACAGTGTGGAAGTATAAGCTGAATAAACCCTTTATTCAGCTGACCCCTACCTTGCTTTTAGTGAAAGTGTTTTATCACAACAAGAGAAAGCCCTAACTAAGATAATATCCTAGAGAAAAGGAGACTGCAATGTCATGTTTCCAGTGGTTGCAACTGAAAGAGATGTGTGCTGGGGTAAGGTTATATGGTCAAGGAACATCAAGAGGGCAAGAAGTACTCATAAGTTTGAAAAATATCAGCACTTAGTTTATCCTTGGTTTCTGGATAAATGTGAGAGATTCGAAACTGGAACAACATCAAGAGATAGAGTTGAGTTTCAAGCAAGCCCGAGTTACGTAGCAAAACCTTCCCCCAGAATTCAACGTGTTGGGCTAAAGAGATGATCCCATGGTTAAAACAGCACTCTTACCAAAGACCTAGGTTTGAATCCCAGCACCTACATGGTGACACAATTATCTGTAACTCTAGTTCCAAGGGATCTAGATTCCTTCTTCTGATCTCGATGGACACTAGGGATGCACACAGTACACATGCATATGTGCATGCCAGCAAAACGCTCGTACACATAAAATAAATCTAAAATGAGTTTCATTCTCTGTTTTGCTATTTCCTTTAATGATACTGATAATAAGTGACATGAATATGCACCCAACAGCATGATATGCTGGCTTAACAAAAATCTTACGCCGTTAATCCCAGTCCTTTGGAGGCAGAGGCAGGAGGATCTCTGTTGGTTCTAGGCCAACCTGGTCTACAGAGTGAGTTCCAGGACAGCCAGGGTTGCACAGAAAAACTCTTGTCTCAAAAGCCAAAAAAAAACAAAACCTTAGCTTAAAAGCTGTACATGAGCTAAACTTTTACTTACAGGAGTTTTGCTTGCTTATAAAAAGTCCTTACTTCTTATCTGGGAAAAACAAACACTTGCCAGAAGCTGCCTGAAAGGAATTTTGTCACAGCATACAAAGGTCATATTGCAGAGACCATTTCTGTTTGCTAAGAGAAAAATCCTTTACCAGCCAAAATGAGTTGTTATTTGCAACTACCTGTATATTTTATTGCTGCCTGCCAAGTGTTTGTGTATTATTAGCTACCTACCTAGCTAACTGTTCCTGTAAAGTTGCCTAACTAAATTCCCTTTAGTGATTAAGGGGCTCAGATTCCACTCTAAGACTGTCACAAAGAAAGGGATGATAACCCCAGTTCCTGACCTACAAAAAGCTATAAGAAACTACCAAGGGGACTGGACCTTTCAAAACACAAGTGTGGTTTCTAGTCCATGCATGAATAAAGGTTTCTCCTACCTCTCCAAGTGAATGACTGGCTTCTTGTTGGGTGAGATTTTCCTTTAACAATACTGCAAATAGGGGAAGGTGGAGTTGGGGGATGACATGCATAAGGGGGTACTGGGTGTTTGGATTTGGACCCCAGGACAAGAGACTGAGGTGAATATTTTACATATCAAAACAAACCTGGCCTTCAGGTTCTTCCAGAATTCCTCAGTCCCTACCTGGTATACCCTGCCCCTAACCTTGAACTTTCCAGCCCAGGGCCTGGGCTGCCCTTTCCACAGAGGATCTTCCTATATAATCCAGACATTTTGCTCTCCCTCTCCTCCTCCTTCTCTTCTTTCTTTGCTTGCAAGCCCCCATGGCAATTCCCCTGGCCTCAATCCTTGGGGCCAGTGAACTCAACCAAGAGCAGCTTCCCAATAAATCTGCCTTTAATATAATATAATCTGGCCTGAATTGACTCATTTCACTGGCGGAGAAACAACCTATCACTGGGAGGAGGAGGGCTGATATTGGGATGTAAAGTGAATTACTTAGTTAATTAATAAAAAAAGAAACAATATTGCAATTGCTTTTTTAGTTTTGGAGTTTTTTTTTTTTTTTTAATAAAGTTACCTCCCCCATGCTGTTTGGTCTCTCTCTTGTGGACTTGTCTTGGATGTAGAGTTTTTTTTTTTTGGTTTTTCGAGACAGGGTTTCTCTGTGTGGCCCTGGCTGTCCTGGAACTCACCCTGTAGACCAGGCTGGCCTCGAACTCAGAAATCTGCCTGCCTCTGCCTCCCAAGTGCTGGGATTAAAGGCGTGTGCCACCACTGCCTGGCTGATGTAGAGCTTTCTATAAGATGGAGCCTCATTTCTGTGTTACTCACAAGGCAAAGAAGTAAAGGCAGGAATTGTTGAGTGTCTGTGATTCATCTGAAAAATCCTTGTAAAGTGCTATAATAGCATGCTCTACATGAGCAAAGCTCAGAACCCGTGTAAGTAGCTTGTTTACCGAAAGATAGTCTTTTGTCCTCGGGCCAAATATTTGGAAACACAATGCACTTAACTGGCACACCTCACCAGGGCTGATCTGTGTAACCAGCCATCCCTGGCTTGGCTTTTATCTTCCTCTATCTACACCCTTGCTTCAGCTCCTCTGCCACAGACATACAATTACTATTATTATTGCTTGATAATAACTGTAATTACTGCCCATGATGGAAAAGACAGGGAGAAAGTAACAAATATAGAGCTGAAGAACACTACATCAGGAAAAACAACTGAACATCCTAAACAGGATCACTTTGTCTCTATCTGTCACCTCTGGAACTGAAGACAGGCAATCAGGGACTTGGGTTGGGGGTGTGTTGAGTGGGGGAGACTCTAGGCAAGAGATTCAGAAACAGAAATGCAAAGTCCTCCCGCGTTCCTAGAGGGGACCCGGAAGCTCGGCTCGGTCCCGGAAGATGAGATGCTGACCTACTTCCGGTCTTTGTGACTCATTGTGTCTGTGGCGAGGTGTTGGGAGGGCCTAGGTCCGTGTGCAGTGCCCTTCGGCCGGGTTGAACCCCGAGTCAGCCGTGCTTGGTCGCCCGGCGTCCCCAGGCCGCTCCGGAGACTCACGGTGAGTCTCATGGCGGACTCTCGGAGGACGGGCGGGCCGCGAGGGTGGGCCGTGTGACCACCCGGGGGGCTTGGAAAGGAGCCCTGCGGGGTCCCGGCGGTGCTCGAATCTCTGGGGTCAGTGAGGAACCCTTTCTTGTCATCATCCTTGTATAACATTTCTGAGGACAAGATCACAAATGGACGTGATCCCCATGTCTGGATTCTTCTCTCCTCCCTCCTGTCGCCATTTGCTGTGGTTGCAGGGGAAAGTGTTTTGTGTGGTTTTCGTTTTATTGCTGTCCTTCACTTCCCCGGGTCCCGTCCTCCTCCTGGGTCCTTGAGGCTCTTGAGATGAACGACGCAGAAGACCTTGAGCTCTGTACACGTTTTGAGGTTCCGAAAACATTTCCAGATAACCTGCTTTTCTGTCTCTCCATCTCCCAACGCTGAGCGAAAGCGCTGGAAGCTTGACAGTGGTTAAAAGATCTAGTAGAAATTAACAGCCGGCTGTCAGCTTTCTGGAATGCTTCAAAAGCTCTTGCTGGTTCAAGCCTGTTTAAATGTGCTATCTGAGAGATTAGGTGGAGTGTTCGTTCACCTTGCTTGATTGCAGTGGGTGAGACATGAAGGGTATCTGGGAGAAATCACACTGGGCCAGTAGGAGATTGATTAATGACCTTAGATGAGACAAGACGTTTGCCAACTGTCAGTTTTATTATCCATACAATTAACTACCTGCTCACAAAGGTTCTTCAAATTTGAAATGAAGTGGAGTTGGTAAATGTAATTTAAAAAAAAAAAAAAACAGCTCATTTAGTTGGAAGTTCCCCATCCGTCTCCCTCCCTTCCCTACACACGTGTGGTACAAACACACACACACTGATTATAGAGACTGACTGTTCTATGGCCTGGGACCAAAGAAAGCATTTATTGTACAGGGCAGTGCTAGGCGGATTGAGGGCAGTCAATAAATACTTGTTGGAATTATGAAGAATTCATTGTAACCACATCAACAAGTGAAGTTACTAGAAAAGCTGGCCAAATGTGGGAAAATAGCTTCATTACAAGGGAACTATAGTGAAGCTTTATCCAGATGGTTTTTTCAGGTCTGTGTCCTCATTCAATTACTATACAAGATTCTTACTTATTATTTTACTCAGATTCATCTTGTTAACTGCTACTGTATACTTTTTTTTTGATTCCCTATTTAATGTCTCCATTTAGAAATTTTTCAAGTGCTCTATACTATATTTAGATACAACCAAGCCAGTGTACTAAGTCTCAAATCTTAGCTTTTCATTCTGTGGTGGTATTGATATTCTTTAGATATCTTTTTAAAAAATGGGGTCATCTCTCTAGTTTTGGCTGACCTTGGAATTCCAGCCACTGCCTCCAGAGTGCTGGGGTTAGAGACACTTGCCACAACACTAGACTGCTATCTTTTAAGACTAGCTTTTTCATATTATAAAGCATTTTATTTCTGTTGACAAGGGGAGTAAGGAACGTTTATTTAAACTTGCAAGACTGTGACATAGAAGAAAGACTGGATTTTGAGAAAACATCCTTTGAAGTAAACCATGCTTGGAGGCCAGGGTCTGGAGTCCTTTCCCGTCAGAAGTCATTTGTTGTTTTCTTTGGTGAGGTCTGGTTGCTGGGCAGTGATCTTTTCTAAAGGAGATGATACGTCAGAATGTGTTTTGTTTTAGAGGGACCCCAAAGGTGGTTTTCTGCCTTTCTTCCTCTGTCCCTACTTCACTGCTAGTAAGAATACTGGAAACTACTCAGGGACGTGAGACTTATTTGCAGGAGACATAACTCATCTGCTCCAGCCCACACTGCCTCTGCTGTTACAGGATTTCTTCCACTGTTAATCTTTTAAGCAAGCTGAAAGTTGTAATGCATACTTATATCTCTTGAATTTACTTTGTACGTTTTTTTGTCCTATTTTCTGACCTCAAGTAGCCCTGTTAAGCCTCGAATTCACTATGTAGCCAAGACTGACCCTACAGTCTTGATACCCCTGCCTCCACCTCTAAGGTGCCCGGAATACAGACATGCTCCACCACACCTGGCTTGTCTGTGTTTTCTATCCTGGTGTGCTGAGGTTGAACCTAGGGCCTTATACATGCTAGGCAAGTGTGCACTGCAACTAAGCTATGTTACCCAACCCTTAAGTTCATTTTTAAAAAGTAAGACCTCCCCAGTGCCTACTAAGTGCCAGAAACTTTTTTCAGAGTTTCATAAACTAATTTGCTTAATTTAAGAAACAGTGAACATACACACACACACAAAGGCAGTATCTTGGTAAATTCAATGAAGTGTTGTTTGACTGAAGCCAGGGCCTTAGACTTCATGCACTCTGCCACTGAACAACACCCCTGGTCATTTTACATTTTGTATTTGTTTTGTTGATGTTTGGGGGTTTTGTCGTTGGTTGCTTTGATTTGGTTTTGGCTTTTAAGCTGTCTTTTATAGCCTGGAATGGCAGTGAGCTCCTCATCTTCCTACTTCTGCCTTCCAAGTGCTGGGATTACAAGTTTGTGCTCCTACACCTGGCTCATGTTTTCATTTTAGCCAGGGTCTCCCTAAGTTGTCCAGGTTGGCCCTGAACTCACTTTGTAATCTAAACAGATCTTGAACTTTGGATCTTTCTGTCATACATTTTTCTTAGAAGAATGTTTAGGCAGGAGGTTAGCTCAAAGGTAGAAAGTATTTGCATGGCATGGATCAGGCCCCACAAAATAATTACCGTAATAATACAGTGGCACAGTTGGTAAGGGGTTTGCTACACAAGCATGAGGATCTGGGTTTGGATCCCCAGCACCCAGGTAAAAAGCCAGGTGAGGGGCGTGCGCCTATAACCCCAGCCTAAAGAAAAAGGAGACAGGATCCCCAGAGCAAGCTGACCAGCTAGCCTAGCTCAATCAGCATACCCTGAGTTCAAGTGAGAGACTCTGCCTCTGTAAGGTAGAAAGCAATCAAGAAAGACACCCAGTGTCAACCTCTGGCCTCCACACACAAACACACCACAAAGAAAAACAAATTAAAAAAAGAACTTGCCCTGAGGTAGAACAATCTAGTTTCGGATCCTGGTCTAGCATTTACTTGCTCTGAGAGCTTAGGTAAATAATTTACTGTCTGTTAACTGTAGTTTTAACATTTACAAAGCAAGATGATAATCCTAGGCACCTCTTAAGACTGTTGGTATGTGGTCCAGGGAAGTACTGAGTGTATTATTTGGCACCTGCAAATGTTGGCTCTTACTCTCCTTTCACAATGTTCCTGAGCATAGATGGACACATGGCACTTTAGCTTAGGTTTGCCAAGGCAGAGCATGACTGGGGTGCTGGGTTTGGAGTCATTTTGCTGACTGAATGGGGAAGGGTTTGTGGAGTGCAAAGGTTGATGGGAAATGAAGCTTGAAGAGAAAGTGGAAATGAAGTGGAACCCACTGATTGGGGCTGTAAAGTTTTAGGAGAAATAATGAGTCAGGTAGCGAGTAGATTGTGTGTGAATAGGGCTCGAATAGAGGTAGAGAACCAAGAAGCTAGACTCAAGCTCAAATTGGACAAGAAGTATGAACAAAGTTACTTTACTCAGGACATTGTGGATGTGGCAGTGGGTAGAGCGTTCATCTAGCAACCATGAAGCCTTGGGCCAGCACTGCATACAACAGGTATGATGGCTCACTCCTGTAATCTCAGCACTCAGGAGGGGGAGGCAGGAGAATCAGAAGTTAAGATCATCCTCAGTCACTAGTGAATTGGAGGCCTGCCAGGTCACATGATATGACTCTGTCTTAAGTAATTCACTCTGGTTTTTGGAGGCTCAGTGTATATGAGGAGGGAGAGTCAAAGAAGGCAAGGTATTAATTTAAGCCTATGCAGGTGAGATGCTAGAGGAATGTCTCCCTGAGCTACTCAGTGTTCAAGAAGAGAGTGGAGGGACAACTGACATAGCAGGAGTGGTTCTCCCCATGTGTATAGTTCACCTCCTCATCTCCTTGTTTAAGCTAGACTAATCAGAAGGCAATGTACATCTTGACGGGTGAGTAAAACATTGACCGACAGAGTTAATGGATGGAGTGGGAGTTGTTCACGGCAAGAGTGAAGTCCGTTGGTCATGGCCCACGCTTGGGTTTAGATAACTAGAAATAAGGGGAATTCACCACTAACAGGAAAAATGCAGCAAGACTGGAATAAGAGTGTGTCCTGACGGTGGGAACCCTTGAGCTGAAATAGTATGTATCAGAGATTTGTTGACAGTAACTGAGAGAAACCAGAATCACCTTCAAGCCATGCTGTACTGACCTTTGTATGTGTGTATGGGGCTGGAAAGAGATCAGCACTGAACTGAAACAACTGAAAACAACTGCATATGGGAGAGACTGTCTAAACTGCCACTGAGGGCTAGTGCCTTGTCTCAGCTGCCTTAGCCTGATGGACCTGAGGTCAGTCCCCCAGACCCACATGGTAGGAAAATCTCAAAAGCTGACCTTTAACCTCCAGTAGCTCACTGTGGTATATGCATGTATGAGTGACCATAAGTATTTAAAATAAAGTTGTTTAAACCTGGTCACAAAAACTTGCATGCCTCTTTTGTTCTCAGTGTTTTATATATTACTACTGGAAGCTAGACTTTGGCTACTTTGTGGGTTCTTTTTTCTTCCACTCCTTTTCCCCCCTTTCAACCTCCTAACACTGGATAGGAGAGGAAAAACAATAGAGAAAAAGCGGACAATATTATAATTGCACTACTTCCTGCTGATTGGGGCATCAAGTTCCCTGGGCCACTCTTCACTGTCAAGATATCTAATTTCTTCTTGTTTCTCTGTTGCAAATACTAAATAACAAAACCACAACCAACAGCAAACAACCAACAACCCACACCACCTCTTTATGCCCTAGCATTTATAAGACCTCTGAAAGGTCCCCAGAATTCTAAATGTCACATAGTCCGTGGAAATTATCACACTTCTGCTGAATACAAGTCAAATCATAGCTGCTATAGACAGTCTAAAGCAGCCCCATATTCCATACCTGGGATTAAAACAAAACCATTCTCATAATGTTCTTGTTTCTTTTTTTAAAGATTTTTTTATATACAGCATTCTGCCTGCATCCATGCCTGCAGGCCAGAAGAGGGCACCAGGTCTCACTATAGATGGTTGTAAGCCATTGTGAGGTTGCTGGGAATTGAGCTCTGGAAGTGCAGCCAGTACTCTTAACCTCTGAGCCATCGCTCCAGCCCCAATATTTCTGTTTTTTAAATAAACCAAAATTCCAAAATTGTCACTACACTACAGTCCATGATTCCATTTCTACCAAATCTAATTAGTATTTTTAAGTGAGAACTGTAAAATTATAGATGCTTTCCTAGTTTAAAAGTATTGGTGTGCTCTAAGGATATAGCTCTGTAGTAGAGTGCTAGCATGTACCCTGGGTTTAGTTCCCAGCCTTTTATAACGTAAAAATTAATTTAACCTAAAAGCTCTTGATTTAACTCATTGTGATACAGTTAGATAGATGGTCAATTTATAAAACATTCTGTTTTTGTTTTGTTGGGCCCTTCAGTTTTTTTAAAAGGCATGTTAATTTATTTATTTGTGTGAATGCAGGTGAATGTGTGGAGTATGAGGTCAAAGAACCGCTTACAGGAAACTGTTCTTTCCACCAGGCGGGTCCCAAGCATCTTCTTAGGTCATCAGATTTGATGGCAGCTGCCTTTACCCACTGAGCCGTCTTGCTGGACCCAGGACGCTTGGTTTTGGTTGCTGTAAAAGTAAAGACAATGCTTTGGAAGACCAGTAGGTGCAGATGGGAGGATTGCAGTTATCGTGCTCAGCAATTCAGGAAGCACACCCCGTGCTAAGTATTTGTTATTAAATTCAAGTTTCCACAAGTTTATTTTTATTTTCTATGATTTTTTAAAACTTAATGCAATTAATATTTAACAAACATGGTGATAGGGATTGCAAATCACCTAATTGTCCCCACTTTTAATAGTAGAGGGGACAAATCCAGTCACAGTGCCCCTAACAAGTATAAGATTTCTCGTCTCCTCAGGCTTGGCAATTAGAGCTTTAACCACAGAGCCATCTCCCAGCCCCTCCAGTGTAAGATTTAAAGTGTCATGGAACATTTAAGGTTTCCAAAAACCCTAACTAGTTTTTGCAGAGTAACCAAAAAGTTGAAGTTTGCTATTACTAAAGACTTTAGTTCAAAGCCAGGGAGGTAGCTGAGCAGATAAACATACTTGCCACCAAGCCTGACAACCTGAGCAACCCCAGGACAGTTTTTATGGTAGAGGAGTCCTATGACCTCCACACGTGTTCTGTGGCATATGTGTGGGTGAGTGTGTGCGTGCGTGTTAAACGTAAATAAAAGGCAAAGTTCCATTGGCATTCTTCATTTGGAAGGATTTTTAAATGAGCTAGAACATAGTTGCAAGTTTGTTTTTTGAAGGCTTATTTGTGCCTGTTGTTTGTTGTTCATGTGTTTGCCAGATGCATACAACTCACATCTTGTGCTGTGATTTTGTGCCAAAATTTAAACCCAGTCCTCATGATGGCACAGCAGGTACTCTTAGCCACAGAGACATCTCTCCAGCCGCTAGTTCCAAGTTAGTATTAGAAGTGACATCAAGGCTAGTGCAGCTCTGTAGTGGTTTTCTCCTTTATTTTTAGAGGCATTCTTAGCACCCTTATATGAAGGATTAGTAGCACAGGTTACTGTATATACCTGACATGTGCACATTCTCATGTATGTGTGGCTGCATACAGGGGCCAGAATACAGCCTTGGGTGTTTGTTGTTCCTCAGGTGCTGTCTACCACTAGCCTAGAGTTTACGGAGAATGCTAGACTGACAGACCTTTGAGTCCAGGGCCCCACTTTTCTCTGCTTCCTGGTCAATTTTTATTAATTCTTATTCCCCCTTCCCCTCTCCCCCCCTTTTTTTTAAACTTTAGGAATAGTGCAGGAATCAATAGAAGACAGTTGCTAGGACAGAAACTGCACCCTGACCCTGTTGGACCCCACCAGTTCACTGAGCCTGAATGATGACTGCTGAGTCAAGGGAAGCCACAGGCCTATCCCCACAGGCTGCACAGGAGAAAGATGGTATAGTCATCGTGAAGGTAGAAGAAGAAGATGAGGAAGACCACATGTGGGGGCAGGACTCTAGCCGGCAGGAGACACCACCACCCGACCCAGAGGTATTCCGCCAACGGTTCAGGCGCTTCTGTTACCAGAATACTTTTGGGCCTCGAGAAGCTCTGAATCGACTGAAGGAACTTTGTCATCAATGGCTTCGACCAGAAGTCAACACCAAGGAACAGATCTTGGAGCTGTTGGTACTGGAGCAGTTTCTGTCCATCCTGCCCAAAGAACTACAAGTCTGGCTGCAGGAGTACCGGCCTGACAGTGGAGAAGAGGCCGTGACTCTTCTAGAAGACTTGGAACTTGATCTGTCTGGACAACAGGTAAAAAGATATGACACCTGTGTGTGTAAGAAGGACACGGACTTAGGAGTAGGCTCAGAGGGGAGTGTTTGGAACAGCTGTTTTTGCCTATTGCTCTCCTGGACTCTTTCAAAGAGTTCTGGGGGCTTGGCAAACTAGCTCACTCGTTTCTAGAGCATGTGCATAGCATTTGTGAGGCTCGGGGTTCAGTGGCTGACCATAGAAAGGATGAGTGGGTGGGGGTGCCTCCTTTCAGCATCCTCTAGAATACTTAGAGGCTTCTCTTTAATATTTCTAATTCCTGTTTTAAAAGTGATTTGTGGGACCTGACACAGTGCTTCATGCCTCTAATCCATGCACTTGCTAGAGCAGGAGGATTCGGAGTTCAAAGCCAATCAGAAGTTTTACCAGAAAATATTTTCTCTCCTCAGGTCCCAGGGCAAGTTCATGGGCCTGAGATGCTTGCCAGGGGTGTGGTGCCTTTGGATCCAGTTCAGGAGTCCTCAAGCTTTGACCATCACGAAGCTGCGCAGTCTCGTTTCAAGCATTCATCTAGGAAGCCTCGTCTCTTATCATCCCGAGGTAAGAAACTGGGTTCACTTGTGGAAAAGAAGTAAATGTTCAGGTTAGAGGTGGCTTAGTTGGTAGGGTGATTGCCTGTTGTACATGAGGCACTAGGTCCCATCCCAACACTGCATAAAATGAGACATGATAATACAGTCCTTTATCCCAGCATTCTAGAGGCAGAAGCAGATGGGTCTCTTGGGTTTAAGGACAGCCTAGTATGCATAATGAGTTCCAGGATAGTCATAGCCACATAGCGAGGCCCTGACTCAAAAACAGAAAGGCAAGTGTGGTACACAGTTACAACATTCAGGACATGGTGACCAGAGGTTCAGAATTTCAAGGTCATCCTGATCTACATAGCAAGTTTGAAGTTAGTCCCGGCAGCCCAGGTCAGTGAAGGAATGAGACCTTGCCCATACCTCCAAATAAAGGTGGGAAAGTAAATGATCCAAGATAGAGGTATCTCGTTCTATGTTACCAGCTAACTCCACAAAGCAGCATGCTTGTTTGGTTATATGCTCACAGAGCAATCCTAGGCTGAGTGTTTACTATGGAGGTAAGTGAACTGTGCCATGTACTCATTGAACATTATATCATGTGTTAAACTGTGTGCAGTCCAGATGTCCAGCAGAGTTCTGAGTGGAGGGAACTAGAACAAGTGGTATATTATTTCCAGCTTGAATGGTTTGTTTTGAGACAAGATCTTGCTATATATCCCAAGGCTGGCTTCAAACTCACAGTCTTCCTGCCTCAGCTTCCTGAGTACTAGAATTATAGGTATATACCACCAGGCCTAGCTTCCAGCCTGGGTTTTGAAACACTTTAGCTAGCGTTTCTTAAATAATTTTTTGTAGGAGTCTTAAGTCTTTCTAAAGATTTCATATGTATCATTGGTTTTTGGTTTTGTTTTTTTTTTTTTTTTTTCTTCAAGACAGAATCTCTCTGTGTAGCTTTGACTGTCCTGGAACTCACTCTGTAGACCAGGCTGGCCTCGAACTCAGAGATCCACCCATCTTGGCCTCCTGAGTGCTGGGAATAAAGGTGTTCACCACCACCTCCTGACATAAAATGTTTTATACCATTCTTTTCAGGCTTCCAAAAGGAAGAGAATGAGAATGATTCCCCTTTTAGACTGAGAAAATGAGAAGAGTAGTAGTTCGGATTTCATTTCTATAAAAATCTGTTGCATTAGGTCGGTTCTCCAACCACTTTACAGAAATAGACAATACTTTTATCAGAATTTAAAATAAAGCAGCTATATAGCATATCAGAACAACGGTTAAAAGGCTCAGCAATTGAGATCTTACTGTTCTTACAAAGGACCAGAGGTTCACCTACATCAGGCTACTCACATCTGCCTATAACTCCTGCTTCAGGGGATCTGGTGCCTTTTTCTGGACTCCAATACACAGATAGACAGACAGACAGACAGACAGACACACACACACACACACAGAGTCTATTTTCTTTTTAAGTTTGTTAAAGAGTTACAGAAAAGTTAAAGTATGTTCCTTCACTAGTGTCTTTATTTGTGATGTCATTTAGAAGAGGGATATTAGAAGGTAGAGCTTAAAGTGGCGTTCTCTCTCCCAGGCACCTTGGAAGACAGCCAGCAGACACGTATAGCTGCTGTATAGGTTCAACTCCACCTGTGGCCGTTTCCTCCTCCACAGCAGAAGTTACAGTGGTATCATTGGGTGCCAGCTGGAGAGGAGAGGACACTCAGGATCCAAGTCCCATATTGTTGCTTCAGGTAGCTAGGGAGATGGTTTTAAAGACTGCAGATAGGGTTGTTATTTTCAAAATTGTTATTGAATGGATTTGTTCTCCATTTCTTCTCTGTCTTGTTCTATCTTGTTTCCTAACTCTGAGAAGGCCTAAGTGCTGAGGTCGTCTTGTATGTATTTTGCCTCACAAGTAGTAACAGGTAGAAGATGCAGTGATGAAGTGGTCTGTTTCGGTGGTTTTTGGCAGCTCAGACCCATCTTCTATCAGTTACATTTCCAAATCTAAGATGCTTGGCAAAGGAAGGAAAAGGAAAAATTTTAATTTTACAATTGAGTTTCTTTATTCTCGTTACTCGTTGCGTACGGTTGGTAGTCATTTGCAGTGTTACAGCTGCTTTTCGTGTGTTGACCCATACCTTTCTACATTTGCACATCTCATCAACATTTGAACAGTGTGTGTTTTATTAAACAGCAACCATGACCAAACAGAGAAACATGGATCAGAATGGCAGAAATGTACTTAGAAGTATGAAGGTCGTCTCCTTCTTCCCCGTCATTCTCAGTGTTCTGTGAGCTTGAAGATATGTTGTTCACAAGTGTCGGCAAAAAAGGGAGTCCAGTGCTGTTCCTGCACTGGATAAAGTACAAGTCAGACCGCAGCTACTGATCCTAAAGCTGAGAATAGTAACCTAGCACTCTAAACTGACAGTACACAGTCATCAACCTCTTCAGGGCCTCACTTTCTCCTTTTAAAGTTTGGACCTGGTGATTTTAAGGACCCTTTTATGAGCTCCATGAGATTCCAATATAAGAGTAATGGTCTTGAGGAAGCTTAAGTCTTGCTTCCTGTCAACTGTATCCTATGGAACTATCTTTCTAAGTAGCTATATATCAAGCAGTGATATGCTGGTGTAGGAAGGAGATTGCCGGGACTCTTCACTGAGGGAAGCTCAGAGAAGAGCCGGTTTTACTCACAGCCCCTTTCTCCTTCTCAGCTCTCCCTGCCACCCACGTTCCTGCCCCTCATCCTGAGGGGAATCCCAGAGACCAGGCGATGGCATCTGCACTATTGACCGCAGATTCCCAGGTGAGCCATGGGCCCCTTTTCCCTCCTGAGACCCTGGATTTGCCCCTTTCTGGAGCATCTTTCATGAACCTCAGCCAGGTCACTTCCTCGTGGTGCCCAGCCCACAAAAAAGCCCACTCCTCTCACTGTAGGCTTCTTCCACCATATCTCCTTCAGTCCATCAGGGTTGGTCACATGTTCTCTCCTAGTGTCCCACAGTCCTGCCCTCAGCTCTGTCTTTGACCTCAGGTTTGGGCAGTAGGACTGTCCCTGATGCTACAGGGAGCTGAGTATGGGGATCTCCTGTTATTTCAGGCAATGGTGAAGATCGAGGACATGGCCGTGTCCCTCATCCTGGAGGAATGGGGATGTCAGAACCTGGCTCGGAGGAATCTCAGTAGGGACAGCAGGCAGATGAATTTGGGGAATGTGTGTTCCCAGGGTAAGACTGATGCAGAATTCATGTCTGCTATAAGATTTTTTTTTCCTTCTGTGCTGGTTAGTAAGGGAAAACATTTGTGTTTGTTGAGTTTCCAAGGCATACCACTCCAGCTCCCTGATTCCTGGCAGGTTTGGTGTGTCTAGGTAATTTCTGCTCTTTGAAATCAGATCTTCTGCTCTGAGTCTTTCTCAGCTCTCCAACCATTTGGTTACCTGGGAAGATTCTTTCTGTTCTGGTGCATTATACTTCAGCTTACCTCTGTCAGGGGAAATCTCCTTTTCCTAGTAGAGATAGCTAGGCAAACTGGCCACCAATCGAATTCCAGACCCCTCCCTTTTTTTTTTTTTTTTTTAAACCATGTTCCTAAACCTACCAAGATGTCCATCCTCCTTGGATGTTTGCCTTTATCCTGTTAGAGATTGCTCAATGTGCACTTTGTGATTCTATAGCCTTGCGCCTGGTTCCCAGGTCCAAACCCAATGATGATTTTCTATGAAGAACTCTTAGTGCTAAGAGTGTAAGAAGAATGAAGTAATTCAAAGGGTCAGCTAGATAAATATCCTACCCAGCTCATGAAACTGTTGCATGAGTCATTCCTAGATCTTAAGTCCTAGGACACAGTGCTACCAAGAAGCCCAAAGATATGTTCAGTAGTAGAAAATTTCATAGCAAAGAACTACTCCACCTTGGGTGGGCAGAGGGAGGATGAACAACTCGGGCATGGAGAAGCTGGGATTTGGTTTAGAAAGAGGCATAAAAGGGAGGATGGTTTTTAGGTACTTGTACTTTATACTCAATAGAAATTAAGAACTGGTCTTTTAAGCTATCACTGCTATAACCTTTGAAGGAAAAAAAAACAGATGGAATAAACGCTCTTAAGAACTGTCTAGCCTGCCGGGCAGTGGTGGCACACGCCTTTAATCCCAGTACTTGTGAGACAGAGGCAGGTGGTTCTGAGTTCAAGGCCAGCCTGGTCTACAGAGTGAGTTCCAGGACAGCCAGGGCTATACAGAGAAAAGCTGTCTCAAAAAATGAAAGGGAAAAAACAAAACAAAACAAAAAACCTGTCTAGCAGCTAGCTGATCAAGGACCTTTGTTTGGAATTCAAAAGAAGTCAAGCAGCTTTCTCTTCTCTGCAGGTGGCTCAGCAGTTATGATGATCCCATCCATAAGTCAAAGATGAGCTATAACCAGTTCCTCTAGTCACAGCATTCAGGAGCCTACGGAAGCACACCCTCTTGGAGTCTTCTCTAAGCAGCAAATTGCAGGGCCAGTGAGATGGTTCAGTAGTCATAGACACTTGCCGCTGAACCTAGCAACCGCTTTGTCCCCAGGATCCACATGTTGAAAGGAGGGAGTCGAGTCTCATGGGTTGTATTCTAGCCTCCACACATGTATCATGGTTCACACACACACCCACACTAAATACTAAATGAATAAATAAATATTTCAGGATTTTGCTAAGGGGTGTGAGAGAGAACTCAGCAGTGAAGAACACTTATTGCTCTCCCAACAGACCCATAGCCAATTCCCAGCACTAACTTGGTATCTCACAACCATCTGTAACTCCAGATCCAAGAGATCCAGTGCCTTCTTCTGACCTCTGCAGGTACCAGGCATGGTAACATACACACATATGTGCAGGCAAAAAATCAATGAACACAAAAAAAATTTTAATTGTTGGGTTTTTTGGTTTGTTTTTGAGACAGGGTTCAACTTCTGTTTTAGATGAGGCTGGCCTTGAACTCATAGAGATCCAGCTGCCTCTGGCTCCCAAGTGCTGAGATCAAAGGTGTGCACCACCATGCCCAGGAGGTTTGCTTTCTTTTCTCTTCTCTTCTCTTCTCTTCTCTTCTCTTCTCTTCTCTTCTCTTCTCTTCTCTTCTCTTCTCTTCTCTTCTCTTCTTTTCTTTTTT
>NW_021605299.1:0-143365 GCF_004785775.1 Grammomys surdaster | reverse complement strand
TCTCTTCTCTTCTTTTCTTTTTTCTTCAGTGGGTTATAGCAGGGTATAGGAAAATTCAGTATTTTAATATGCTAGTCACTAAAATGCAGAGATTAACTCTACATTGTAAAATTTGTTTTCTGGTACTTCTGATTAGTCTTGGGAATTGTTTCTTTCCTGTAAGCTTCAACTGTCAGTTGGTGAAGATTTTATCTATTTTGGTAGTGAATCCCCAGATAGCTCCTTCATCCCCTCCCTGTTACATGAGCTCAGGCCATTCTGTACTGTTCCTGGTAAAGGAAAACTGCTTCCTGTGTCAAGGGGCCCTATAATACCAAGAGCAGGGCTCCTTTTTACCTGCTAACTGTGCCGTTGTTGATAAAATATGACAGAACTGGGATGGTCTGCTTTTCCTTCCTTCTTCAAACAGCACTAACCAATTCCTCAGAATGACTTGCCTGTTCTCTTTTTGTGAGGCATAAAGTATTTGCTGGAAATGCAACATGACTTATTTCTTATTGCATTTATTTTTGTAACAAGGTCTCATAATGTAGCTCTGACTGATTTTGAACTTATGGAGATCTGCATGCCTGTTCCTCTCATGCTGGAATTAAACCTTTAGTAGCTTTTTTTTTCTTGACACAGAGGCTGTATGTAGCTAGCCCTGGCTGTCCTAGAAGTCCATATAGAACAAACTGGCCTTGAACTCAGGAGATCTGCCTGCTTCTTCCTCCAGAGTGCTATGATTAGAGGCATGTACCACCATGCAGAGCTGTTACTTGTTAAATATGTTTTATTTCAAAGTAGTTATCAGGTGATCATATAATAGAACAACCCTCCTTCCTATAATTGAAGCCTCTCAATTCCTTATTCTCTCTTTCCGTCACTATCTCTGTTCAAATCAGAATTCGAATTCTTTTGACTCTTGTCGTTTTCTTTTGAGATGGGACTCGCTATGTAGCCCAAACTGATCCATCGCTGGTGATTCTCCTGCCTCAACTATTGAATGCTGGGTGTGCACCACTGTGAATGCACCACTCTGCCTGTCTTTCTTTGTGCTCTTTACCAATACCATGATTTTTTTTCCACTTTCATCCCAGCTCTTCTTCCTGGTGTTGTTAAATTTTTCCCCTTTTCTACTTTTATTTTTAATACTATGAAGGCATTCATTCTCCCAGGTATATAGAAGCTTCATAGAAAATGTCACTATATGAATACCTGCATTCAAAGACAATGATGCTATTTGTATTTTCTATTTATCATGTCAGGTTCTGAGAACAGGAATGGGAATGAGTCAACCTTAAAGGCTGAAGTTAAAGAAGATTCCACCTCACATGGGGAGATAGCAGGAAGATTCCAGAAGGAATTTGGAGAGAAATGGGAACAGCAGGGCAGAGTAGTCGAAAGGCAACAGAAAAATCCTGAAGAGAAAACTGGCAAAGAGAAGAAAGAGCCTGGGCCACCTACAGCCAAGGAAAAAAAGCCCACCACAGGAGAGAGGGGCCCAAGGGAGAAGGGTAAAGGTTTGGGAAGAAGCTTCAGCCTGAGTGCAAACTTTAATAATACCCCGGAGGAGGTTCCATCAGGAGCAAAGACTCATAGATGTGATGAGTGTGGGAAATGTTTCACAAGAAGCTCAAGCCTTATCCGCCATAAAATTATCCACACTGGAGAGAAACCCTATGAATGTAATGAGTGTGGCAAAGCCTTCAGTCTCAATTCAAACCTTGTCCTTCATCAGCGAATCCACACGGGAGAGAAACCTCATGAATGTAATGAGTGTGGCAAAGCCTTCAGTCATAGCTCGAATCTCATCCTGCACCAGCGCATTCACTCGGGAGAGAAGCCCTACGAATGTAACGAGTGTGGCAAAGCCTTCAGCCAGAGCTCAGACCTCACAAAGCACCAGAGAATCCATACAGGGGAGAAGCCCTATGAATGTAGTGAATGTGGAAAAGCTTTCAACCGAAACTCATACCTTATTTTGCATCGGAGAATTCACACCAGAGAAAAGCCCTACAAGTGCACTAAGTGTGGCAAGGCGTTCACCCGGAGCTCAACCCTCACACTGCACCATAGAATCCATGCCAGAGAGAGAGCGTCAGAATACAGCCCAGCCTCTCTGGATGCCTTTGGAGCATTCCTGAAAAGTTGTGTGTAAAGCAGGAGTGAGTCATCAAGCCATTTTCCCCCTTTTGTTTCTGGAATTATGTCAGACCTATGTGCCCATTGAGGGAAAAGTAACAGCGCCATCAAATTGTTTAAGAAGTCACACTTCAGGATCCCTAAGAGTTACATTACTGTGTCCTGCCTTCAGGTGGTCTGTAGGCATGTAATTCTTAAAGTCCTTGCAAGGGAAAGCTGGTCGTGTAGATATTCTTCCACTCAAGATAAAAGCACATACAGTAACACGTCAAGCTTTCTAATAATGGGTATACCTTTAAGGTTGCTTCCCAGCAACCACACCACGTAGTTGATGAGTCAAGATTAGCTCTGAATAATATACTGAAGTTAAGCCACTTTCTGCAAACAAACCCTACTTAGACAACCTGTATTTCTCAATGAAGAGAGATAATTAATACAAAAACTACATTGGGACATGCTGCTCGAGCAAGTTATATATCCAGAAGGTTGTGGTGTTATCTGATCACTGGTAGCCTGCCAAAGCTATAGAAATCTAGGACTGTGCTGGTCAGAATCAAACCAAAGATTTCTATCTCTTTCTGAAAGAGGGCGTATGCACCAGTTTGTAGTTCCAAGGACTGTAACAAATATGGATGGGCCTGCCCTCATCAGTGACATCAGTCCTACTGAAATAGCAACAACTCAAGATGCTTCTCTTCCTCTTCAGTATCCCTCAAAGCACTCTAGCACTCCTAAATGCACTCTCCACAAGCTAGCACTTGATTGTATACCATCTTTTAATCCTTCATCATTCAGTGCTGGAAGCTTTTATCAATCACCCCCTCCCCCCAAAATGATGCTTCAGTTGTCAAGAACTATAGTTATGTTCCTGACAGCACAGCACTGGATGTAATACTAAACACACACAAGGCACTCCTTATGACGGACTTCTAACAGAGTTATCATATTTGTGATAGAGTCTGTGAATCATGTGAGTACCTGAACGATGGTACCTTCAGACCTATAGGCCATGCTATGACTTATTCTGGGGTCAATGTTATTTTTGTCCTAAATATAAACAAAAGCTTGGTTAGTTACCCGCAGGGACTGCAGATCTGGATCAGTAAGTACCACAGAGTGTCAGAAGTGATGTGTGTCATCCACTTACAGAAGAAAACTGTGAACACTAACTATAAAGTGTTTGTTTGTGTGACAGCAAAGCTCTTGTTGGCCAGAGTTCTTTTCAGTTAGCTACTGAATAGTGGTGTTTTGAGCACTTGCTGAGTTGTTCAAAACTTAGCTAATGCTGTTCAAAAGATGTGATGGGTTTTTGTTCTTTTGTTTGGTTTTTGTTTTTTTGTGGGTTTTTTTTTTTTTTGGTAGGTTTTTAAAATTTGTTTGTTTCTCAGAGAAAGGGAAAGTTAAAGGGAACATTTTCCACCACATTTAACCAGAAACTTGTAGAAGCATCTGTCATCATTAGCCGGCAGTAACTGAAGATGTCCTGATGCGCTGAGAAGTTCACCACCACACTGGTGTGGTTGGTTGTGTCATTGTATTTAGTAGCACACAGTGTCTTTTCTATTTCTCAAGAAAGACTAAAGTGAGGAAGAGAGGTTAGGGGACTTTAGCCTTTCCTGTCATCTCTGCAGGTGGCTTGCCAGAAGCTCTTGATGGAGACATGACACATACAAGAGACCCCAAGTATCAAACTATGCAGGTATTGGGGGCTTGAACAGACAGCTTTATTCAAGAAAGCATTGAGATAGTATGGACAGCCCTACAGAACCCTAGAAACATAAGCTAAAGACAAACTTGAAGACTGTTAACATGGACAGCCCACATATGGTTTGAGATTTCCCCTCAAGAAACAACTAAAATCATCTTGCACCAGTTGTTCGTTGACCAGCAGCTAAAGTTGGTGAGACACAATAGCAGCAGGTCTCATCAGGTTGGCACCTGTGGCCTCTACTCCAGGTCAAACTAGAATCCTACAAGCAATCACTGGTCCCTGTTTGACTTTATTTCTTAGACCAATCATACGTCTCTGGTGGCATCTGAGCTGTTTGCTTAGTGCTGCCTGTGAGTATTCTATCCATCCAGCTGAAAATCAACAGAGCTACTCTGAAGATTGCACATGACTCACTTTCTGGAGTGAGGTGGAGTTAGAAAAATGCTTTAAGGTTCTTCCTAAAGGACTGAGTCATAGTGATGGTGAACTTTTGTGTGAGAGCTCTGGCCTGCTGTTAAAAAAAAAGCCACTGAAATAAGGTACAGGACTCCAGGAGCGCATCCAGACACTGGCTTTGATCCCAAGAAAGGACTTTGGTCATTTCCCTGTTGGCTGCTTATACACAGACAATTAACATGCTGACATATGTCAGCCATTACTCTCTGTTCTTAAATGAAATTAAGACAGACCTGTGCTCCCATCCCTCATTTGATTCCCATTTTATTGGGACATCTTACTAGTCACTGGGATGGCTTCAGATCTTCCATAGATGCAATCTTGGAGGCAGCCATCTGAAGATAGATTTTACTTAGAAAGCAGACTATAGGTGGTTATCCAAATTTCTTAGATGTTCAGCAGTGTCACTGCATCATGGTCAAACATGGTGACGTCTGGTGTTAGTGCTCAGGCTAGTGAACAGCCTAAGTGCTTACTAGTTAACCATCAGTGTGCCAGTTGACATGATGGAACTTTTAAGACTTTCTAAATGTACTTTATGACAAAAGTCAGATTCTTCAAGTTGTGAACTTTCTACTTCAGCCTGGCAGGCAAGGCCAAGCATAGATACGTGAGACAACTTTATATGTAAAGCACTTAATATTAAAGGCTTAGACGTGAGACTGTTAAATGTGTGTAGAGAGACTGACATGTTGAATATGTGGGTCAGTCCATGCCTTACATCAGAGAATCGATTCCAGAATGGGACCTAGTCTGAGTGTGATACCTGGCAAAGGTTACACTGTAAATAAACTCTTTATGTGAGGTCAGCTTCATAGTACTCATTGCTTTAGACAGGAAATCCTCTGGTCTGTCCCAGTCATGCAGTAAGTTCCAGAAACTGCCAGGAGAGCTCAATCTTAACTCTAGGAGGATCCACAGGAGAACCCAAGTGTGGGGAATGCTAAAGAAATAGTAAAAACGTACAACTTCTTACAAACTGTAAACGTTGAGTACCTCGATGTATTTTGTAAGGCCATAATGTCAGTGTGTCTTTGTACCTCACCCCTTCTGTCATTCTTTATATTTCTCATAAACGTGTTCCAGTCTGTTGAACAGAGCCCATCACCAGGGAAGGTGGGGAAAAAGTGAAGTTTTGAAGTAATTAAGAAACTGGTTATAAACATGATTAGGTCTCAGAACTAGGGATGTGGAGGAAACTTCTTAGGTTGGTGCTTGTTGAACTGAGAAAAGTCTGAAAAGAGCTCAGTAGAACACTAAAGTGGAACAACTGTACATGCCTCTTCCAAGCTGCCTAGTCTCTGTCACCCAAAGGGAATGGGTGGGCTCTGACTTGGAGGTGGACTGAGGGTCTTGTCCATTGTTACTATATTTGGGGGAAATACATAATCAACAGAGGCTAGGAAGTATACCAGAAAGGCTAGTCTGCCCAGATTCTGTGAACCATGGTGCCATAGTTCTGTTTTCCCAATCATAAATCCTCTATGCTTAGGCAAGTAGGGACGCTGTCCACAGGAAGGGCTACTTTCCAGGAAACACAAGTAGGTTTTGCAGGGAAGAGGCGCTATCTCAGAGTTTGCAAAGCATTGCAAGACATGCTTTTGCTTTCCTGCAAGGTCCTGTCTTTGTTCCTAATCTCTGGTATATTTGTCCTCAAGAGACAGTGTTTGAAGATTCATAGCTGTGAATATTTGTTGATTTAAGATTTTATCTTAGAATTGCCAGCTTTATTTCCAGTAGGCAATGCTGATCTGCTTATCAAAAGGGAACTTGACCAGGCTCATCTTGCCATCCTCATGGAAGACTCTTTTTATCACTGCAGTGACAGTGCTGAAACACTCAAGACAGCAAGTTTGCCACAAGAGCCATTTTCTGTGTCCCACTATGAGCAACTCTGAGAAGTCTGAAGAAGGACTAGGGGTGTGGTTCCCTCAGCACTGCATGGAAAGGATGCAGTGGCACACGCCTGTAATCCCAGCACTGGGGAAGTAGAGGCAAGAGGATTGGGAATTCATCCTCTGTGACATAGCAGATTTGAAACCAGCCTGAACTGCAAGTGATCCTATCAAAAACAAAACCCCCACATAACTATGTATGTGTATATCTGTAAGGGAGCCAGGCATGGTGGTACATTCCTTTAATCCCAGCACTTAGGAGGCTGAAACAAAGATCACAAGTTCACAGCCAGCCTGTCTCCAAAGTAATAGAAATGTGCAGGTATTTCCCACTAGGGAAACAAAGGCCTGTGAATTGTATGAAGTATAGAACCAGAGAGGCAAACTTAAATGATACAAATAAATCACTTCATAGAAGTAAGAGTAGATTTTTATTTCAACTACTACTGGAGGCAAGGAGCACTGTTGGAAAAGTTTTCCTAACATAGATCTAGGCTTTGCTCTTAGTATGGAAACACTACTGTAAGTTTTAAAGAAGTTACTTATTTTGCTATTCATATTTTTTTTTATGTCTGAAAATACCTGTCTTAAAACTTTGTAAAACAAACTTGAAGTTATAGGTAAGGTAAGCCATCACCAATACTGCAGGTCAAACATAAGTTTGGGGAATTGTTTTGATATCCCATAATACTAATGTTCTAGTAGTTTTTTATTATCTGGTTCCATTTCCTAGTTAATACCCCCAATCCCATGTTTCCCTATAATATTCTAAACAGCAAAATGAAGAGTGAAGGTTACTCAGCTCTAAGCTGTGGTTCCAAATGAAAAAAGTCAGTCTGCTGTGAAATTAAGAATTGATTTTTTTGTTTGTTTGTTTAATCTGGGAGGTTGTGATACACTCCCTTACAAAAACTGACTCATTTAACTGACTCAAATTACTTGATCATTAGCCAAATTAATTGATCCTTGAAATGGTCTCTGTTCACAAGCACTCATGAGGTTTCTGAAGGACTGGAAGAGGCTGGACCAAAACTTGGATTTCATTCCAGTTTGACACTGGGGCTAAGTCCTGTTGGTCCACAAAAGAACAACCAGTCACACTGAGTCTTCCTTATCCTGTAGTTTCCAGCATGTTACAAGAGAACGACCAAGGAAGGTCTAGCAGCCTCATGATCTGCTAAGAAAGTGCTGAGGCCAGAGAAGCTTGATTTCAGGGTGGGTGGGTGCTTGCTCACTTTCCTCTCCATCTTAATTGGTAACAGCTTGAAGTTTCCAGTCTGCCCTAGCTGGACTGGGAATGTGAGACCTGGAATCGCTCGGGGAGGGGTGTGGCTCACTTAAGAGCATTTACATAGAGTACCCCATGAATGTGAGTGACCCCAGGACATGGTGCATCTCTTGCCTAGAACTCCCTGGTGAGGGGTTAGGGGTGTGCCTAAGCAATAGAGCATTTGCTAGAATACCCTACTAGTGGGTGGGCTATGATGTGTCTCAGGAGTGGAGCGATTGCCTAGCATATGCAAGTCCCTTGGGTCCAATCTTCTGCACTGCCCCTGCCCAAAAAAAGAGTTCTTACTTTCTCACAGGAGGAGTATTGTGATTAAACAGAAAAAAAAAAATCATCTCCTAAGAATACGAGTGTTAAGGGTTAGGGTGGTTGTGCAAGCAAAATTTTAAGTTGAGTGTATTTTTATAAACTTTCAGTTAAGGATTATTACAACCAGGTCAACATAATAAGCCCAAATTTATATAGAGAGTTAACTCAGGCACTGTCTTTTTGTCCATAGGCTATAGATAAACCATCCTGTTTCGTTTATTCCCGGCATATATTAGAATAAATTAGACCCAAAGAAGAAACTTTGTATGCCAGCAGGATTAAAATCATTGCTGTTAAAAAGTGGATCTTTGATTTGACCAGCCTCGGAAGAGTCCAGATGCTTAGTAGATGTTCAATAAATAATTTTAAAATGGAATTTGTATTAAATCCTCATTCATTTTTCTACAAAGGTTCCTTTTAGTAAATGGGTTTTAGGAGAAAAGGTGGGTCTTTTGGGTTTTTGTTTTGTTTTCCTTAAAGCTAGAGAATTCTAAGCATTGCTGAGATCTAAAGTTTCAAGAGAGAAATAGAAGGCGAGCAGGCAGAAGTTGGTAGAGTGCCTGCTTTAATCCAGAGTTCCATCCCCCGTACCATCTAAACCAGGTATGCTGGCACACGCCTGTAATCTGAGCACTGCAGCAGTAGAGGCAAGAGCATCAGGAATTCAAGGTCATCTTTGGCTGTGTGGTGAGTTTTGAGGCCAGCCTGGGCTATGTGAGATCCTGGAAGGAGAAGAGGAAGAGAGTTTGTGCATCTAAGATCCAATGAGATGTTAAAGTAGTAAGGTTAGGGAAAAAAAACTGGAGATACATAGCAAATATTCTGTTGCCTTCTGGATCTCAGGAAAAGAATAACTTGCTGGGCTGGAAAGATGGCTCAGAGGTTCTTTCAGGGGTCTTGAGTTCAATTCCCAGCAACCACATGGTGTGGCTCACAACCACCTATAATCTGGCCTGCTGTATACATAATAAATCTTAATTATAACTTGAGGCAATACTGGTGATTGATTTTGGATGTTAAAGGTAGGTTTTCGCCAGGTGGTGGTGGCTCACGCCTTTAATCCCAGCACTTGGGAGGCAGAGGCAGGCGGATTTCTGAGTTCGAGAGTTCGAGGCTAGCCTGGTCTACAGAGTGAGTTCAAGGACAGCCAGGGCTACACAGAGAAACCCTGTCTCGAAAAAAAACAAAAAAAAAAAAAGTAAGAAATGGTCAGAGAGATGCCTCAATTGGTATTGGCCACTCTTCCAGGGGACACAGGTCTATAGTGAGAATTTTGGTTTCTTTAAAAACTCAGTTATGTTATATGAATATGTTTTTGTTTTAATCCCAGGAGTGGGATAAAAGGCTGCTTCGCAGCAAGTGATTATGATTTGCCTTGTACACTAGCAGGGGTGTGATATTTGCCAGCTTCAGAGAGTTTTTAACTTTGGAGAAGGGTATAAATGGGAGAGCCCCAAGAAGGCCTGTGGAGGCTGCTGCTCCTTGCTGTTACTGTGGTTTGTCAAGTGTTCCTGAGCAAAGAGAAACTGGAGATACCCTGATGACAAAGACTGGACTTGCCCCCAAGAAACCCAACATCCCTAATCAGCAGGAAGTAGTTATTTTATTGACTGAAAGATCTATGCCCCCTTTCTCTTCTAACCCCTAGTTTCTCTCCTACCTAGTGTTGAGGTGTTGGAAGTGATTAGGGTGGAATAAAGGTTGGAAGAGAGGTAGAGATAAAAATCCAATAAAATAGCTAACAACAACAAACGAACAAAACCAACACAGGTCCAATTCTTAGCACCCACATGGTGGCTCACAACTATCCATAACTCTAGTTTGGAGGGTTCCAACATCCTCTTCTGACCTCCAAAGTCATCAGGCACGCATGAGGTACAGAAACATGAGGTACATTTAGGCAAAACACCCATACAAAATTAAGTTGTTTAAAAAATAAAAAGATAAATATTTTAATTACATTTCTATTTCTATGAAGAGATACAATGACCACAAGCAACTTAGGAAGGAAGAGGTTTATTTGGTTTACATGTCCCAAATCACAGTCCATTTGAGGGAAGCCAAGACAGAAACCTGGAGGCAGGAGCTGGTGCAGAGGCCATGGAAGAGTGTTGCTTACTGGCTTGTTCAGCTGGCTTTCTTATAGAACGCAGGACCTCCAGCCCAGGGGTGGCCCCACCTACAGTGGTGTGGGCCTTCCCTCATCACACATGGATTAAATACTAGCTTGTCTTATGGAAGCATTTTCTCATTGAGGTTCCCACCTCTCAGTTGACTCCAGTCTGTGTCAAGTTGATATAAAACTACTCAGCACCATAGGAGAGAAATGAACAAGCCAGGTAAAGACATGCATGGTGCAAGGTATAAGGTGGGCTGTCATGCTTTTTTGAGCAAGCTTCCCAGCACCTGTGTTCACCCACCTGGAAACTACAGGACGGACTAGACCAGAGTGATCATGAATGGGAAGCCTGCTGTCATCTAAGAGAAACTGAATCTTGATCACCCCCTACTGACCAAACATTCATATGGCTGCAAAAAAAAAAAAAAAAAAAAAAGGGGGGGGGGGAGCGATGGCTTAGTGGTTAAGAGCACTGAATGCTCTTCCAGTAAGTCCTGAGTTCAATTCCCAGCAACTACATGGTGGTTCACAATCATCTGTTATGGGATCTGATGCCCCCTTCTGGTGTGTCTGAAGACAGGTACAATGTACTCATATAAATTAAATAAATAAATAAATAAATAAATAACCACAACTAACTGCCAGGTATGGTAGCATATGTTTTAATCCCAGCACTGGGAGGCAGAGTCAGGCAGATCTATCTCTGAGTTTGAGGTGAGCCTGGTCTACAAAGTGAGTTCCAGGACTTCCAGGGCTGTTACACAGAGAGACTCTGTCTCAGGGGGTGAGGAGGAGAAAAGAAGAAAGGAAAGAAAGAGAAAGAAGACAGACAGTCAGACAGACAGACAACCATCTTGGGGATCAACATGAAAACACCATTGGGTGTGAGATGGAGCACACCTGCAATCCATGCCCTCAGAGGCTGAGCAGGAGAACTGTGAGTTTGAAGGCAGTATGGACTACATTCTGAGAACCTGGACTGTGTGAGAATGGATGATTGGAAGGGAAAGCAGAAGAGAAGGGGGGAAGAGAAGGATAGTTTTAGAGGGAGGGAGGAGGAAAAGAAAAGGCAAGAACTCACCAATAGAAAAGAAGGGAGTCAGGAACTGCAGTAAACATTGCTAGGTTTTCCCTATCTGGATTTCTGTGACACAGGGAAGGGAATCCATCTTCTTTGTTGAATCAAATAATCTCTGAAGACAATAAAGAACAGGGTGATATAGAGAACCATGGGAGAGTCCAGAAGTCAAAGGAATGAGTCCAAGTCTCAAAGCTTACCACATTTTAAAACTATATTACGTGTGTGTGTGTAGTGGTAAACTGTTAATCTGCTCTTTACTTTCTGGCTGGGGCACCTCGATACCACCCGCCCCAACACTCTGGAGTCCCTGAATGAAAGACACAAACGCTTAGAATTATTTTTAATATGCCCTAAGTTAGCTCAATGGCTGGCCCAGTCTTGAACCTCCAAGTGGCTAACTCACTCTCCCCTCCAACATCTTGAGTTATTACTTTCTAAAATCTATACTTTATCTCTCCAACCCCAGCCCCAGTGGGGGAGTGGCCCCTGGGGCCGCTTTCCCCTGATTCTTACATGGTTGGTCCTCTGCCTTCTATAGCTCTCATGTTTGAATCCCCTGTCTTCCTTCTGCCCAGATGATTCCTTTCTCCCTCTCCTGCGCTTCCTCAAAGTCTCCGCCTCTGTCCCCCTGCTCAGCCATTGGCCGCTGGCTCTTTATTGACCAGTCAAAAAACCAACTGTAAGCAGGAACCTGCAGTGGCCAGGCAAATTCCCATGTAAGCACACATCAAATCCCCAAGTGGATGTGTGTGTGTGTGTGTGTGTGTGTCTGTGTATGTGTGTGTGTGTGCGCGCGCGAGTGTGTGTGTGTCACAGAACATGTGGAGGTCAAAGAGAACAATTTGCAAACATTGGTTCTCTTCTAGGGAGTGGGTCCAAGGAATCAAACTTAGGCCATCAGGTTTGGTTGTGTCTTTGCCTTCCAAACACATTACAGTCCACATTTTACATTTTATAATCCAAGGTTGAGAAACAATTTCCAGACATTATCATGGAGTGCTTTAGGGGATTTTTAGGGCAATTCTGATTTTCCAAATGTGAATATGAGTGTGGTGTGTGCAAATGTTTGTGCCAGTGTGTGCACTCAGAGACCAGACGAGGAACTTAGGTGTCCTGCTCTGCTGCTCCTCACCTTATTCCCTTGAGACAGTCTCTCACTCATCCTGGTTACAGGCTCCTGTATGACCACTGTGGCTCTTTATATGGCTGCTGAGGATTCACACTGTGGTCCTCACACTTCGGGAGCAAGTGCTGGTACCCACTAAGCCATAGCCACAGCCCCTTCTCAGGCACTTTAAAGGATTTAAAAACCTCTCAGGCATTTAAAACCTACCAATGGTGACTGGTTTGGAGTGGTGGTTCAAGCCAGAAATCCCAGGACTCCTAAAACTAAGACAGGAGGCTGACAAGCTCATGGCAACGAGCACATACTACATGTCAAGACCCCATCTCAGAACAACCAAAACTATGCCTTTCCTGGCACAAACAGATTAGGAGTAGTTAATTAAAAATATAGAAAAGCATGGTTTTGCCTAATTTGAAGAACATTTTTACAACTGAGGAACTCTTTTCTAGATTAGTGTGAGAGTAAATCATGATTGTCAATTTCATGGGGTTTTAAATTACTATGGAAACAAACCTCTCCAAGAGGGATTATCTAGATTCGATTAGTTGAAATGGGCCTGCCCACTGTAAATGTGGCCAGTCCCTCTATGGGCTGGGCTCACAGGCTGGAAAAGAAGGGGATGAGCTGAGCTCTGCCAGTCATTTCTCTCTGTCTCTCAACTGTCAATTTACTGTGACCACAACCTCAAACTATGACAGTAGAACCCTTCCATCTGGGTGGAAGAGCACATGCCTTTGATCTCAGCACTGGGGAAGCAGAGGCAGATGGAATCTCTGTGAGTTCAAGGCCAGCCTAGTCTACAGAGTTCCAAGACAACCAGGGATACGTGGAGAAACAAAACAGAGAGAAACCCTTGAACAACAAACAGCAGCAGCAACAAAGCTAGAAAGAAACAAAAAACCTTCCTTTCTTCTTTAAGTTGTTTTTGTCAGGTATTTTTGACACAGCAACAAGATAAGCAGCTAATACAACCAGTATGCTCCTGGCTAAGGAAAAAGAAGTAAAAGGCCACTGTAGCAAGAATAAGGGCGTGATGTAAGAGGTTAGCCTGTGGATACCCAAGACAACATGTTCAGTCAGCAATGTTTGGCTCCTCTTCCTTATCACTGACTGCATCTGTAATGATTCATTTACAAGCCTGCTAAGATATCTCTCTCTTGCCGGGCAGTGGTGGTGCATGCCTTTAATCCCAGCACTTGGGAGGCAGAGGCAGGTGGATTTCTGAGTTCGAGGCCAGCCTGCTCTACAGAGTGAGTTCCAGGACAGCCAGGGCTATACAGAGAAACCCTGTCTCAAAAAACAAAAACAAAACAAAACAAAACAAAACAAAAACAAAAAAAAGATCTCTCTCTCTCTCTCTCTCTCTCTCTCTCTCTCTTTCCCTCTGTCTCCCCACCCCCGTGTGTGTGTGTGTGTGTGTGTGTGTGTGTGTGTGTGTGTGTGTTTGTAAATACTGACATATGCCAAACTGCAACTGTAGAGGTCAAGGAAGGTGGTCCTCACCTTCCATAGACACAGGATCTCTTTTTAAATTTCCCACTGTACACATCGGGTTTGTTAGCTCCACCCCACAGTTACCTGGCAACAGCCAGGTAGGCCTGACCCCACTATAAAAGGAGCTGCTTACCCCCTCTTCACTCTCTAGGTCTCTTGTTCCTCTCTTGCTCTTTCCCTGTTTCCCTTCCCCCTCTCTCCACATCCTCATGGCGGGCATCTACTCCTCTACTCTCTGCCTTTCTCTGCCTCTACTACCCTCTTAATTCCCCTCCCCATGCCCTGAATAAACTCTATTCTATACTACACCATCGTGTGGCTGGTCCCTCAGTGGGAAGGGATGCTTTTGCATGGGCCTGCTGAGGCACTCACTTCCCCCATACCTCACAACACCTCCATAGAACATATCCCCTCCTCTCTTTATCTTTTTATAAACACATCAAGGGTACCCCGAAAGAAAATACTGAGAGAGTCTCCAGTTTCTACTTCATCCCTCTAGTCTCTGTAGGAGTGCTGGGATTATAGAGATGTTTGTGATTTTATGTGGCTCTTTTTTTTTTTTTTTTTTTTTTTTGATTTTTCGAGACAGGGTTTCTCTATAGAGCCTTGGCTGTCCTGGAACTCACTCTGTAGACCAGGCTGGCATCGAACTCAGAAATCCACCTGCCTCTGCCTCCCAAGTGCTGGGATTAAAGGCGTGTGCCACCACCACCCAGCTTGTATGTGGCTCTCGTGCAGGTTCTGGATAGATGGAGTCAGGGTCAGGCTTGCTTAGTGGTGGTTTGAATGAAATGTATCCCATAATCTTGGGCATTTAAATACTTGGTCCTTGTTTGGTGGCAAAGCTTGGGAAAGCTTAAGAGGTGTAGGCTGCTGGAGGAGATGGACTGTGAGAGTTCAGCGACTTATGATTTGCAGCGTGCTCTGTGGCTTCCTACTTGGGGGTTCAAGATGTGAGCTCTCAGTTTGCCGCTCTAGCTGACGTGCCTGGCCTGCTGCTTCCCAACCATAATGGGTCCTTACCCCTCTGGAACTGTAAAACAAAATAAACCCTTCCTTCTGTAAGTTACCTTAGTGTGGTGTTTTATCACGTCAATGGAAAAGTAACTCATATATTTGTCAAGCACTTTGCCCGCTGAGTCATCTGCCCAGCTCCCAAATTGTATATTTGCCATTTGTAAATTTTTGTGTCACAATACATACCTGATACAGTGCACATTCTTGAGAAGTATTTGTTCAGTGGACTCATTGGAAATCAGACTATTTCTGAAAAGGAAATGCATGCGCTAAGTCACAGTGATTCGGATGTCGCAGTAACTAATTTCTACTTGTTTCCTTTCTTGTTATATAGTCACGGTTATACTAATGTGCGGGGCGCCGCCTCGCCGAAAAGGAGAACGCCACGCTTCAGGATTCTTCTGGCAGCATTTTTATTACAGCTCTTTTAGTGTTACAGCTCTCTTAGATGGTAGTGAGGCGAGGGACCCCAAGCCCCAAAAGCTAGTGGCTTATATAGCGCTTTAGGAGATGTGCCGCACACTCATTGGCTCTTATGATGTCGCCAAATTAGCATACTGATTTTCGCGCCTTGCGCAGGCGCACATTCAAGCAAGGCTCGCAAGAAGAACCAGGAAGCAGGAAACTGGCGCCATCTTCCGATGGCGGACGCGGCTCCTAACATCTGCCCCTTTTTTATTAAATTGCTGCAACAATTTTCCAACTGTTATTTCGCCGATCAAGCCCACTGTTCTAGCAGTAAGGCGTTCAAGGCAGTTAAACAGTTGTGAGACCCTCCACACTTATCTCCCGTGCAATGGGAACCCGAGCCCTGGGAAGTGTGGAGGACTACCACTCAGGATTCCTGGTGCAATGGGAACACGAGCCCTCAGGGTATCCCATTGAATGATAGTGTCTCATTGTTTAAGCATATTCAACCAAGCTTGAGGGGATGTTCCCTGCTCTAAGGCAAGCAGTGCTTGAGTGATAAGTACTTTATCTCTACGATGTTGTTTTTTAAATTTGCAGAGCAACCAGAGTGTGATCAGCACTCCCCCAAAGATCATACAGCCAAACATTCCTACCCCCACCCACTCCTTAAAAAGGGAGAAGGCGGACGTGAGCCAGGAAGTGAAGTCTTCAACATCAATCGGGTTTATTCTGGTCCCATTCAAAACAGCAATCGTGAGCAGGAGTTCTTCTTGTAGCTCCTCAGCCTGTTGTGACCAATTTCCTTGTAAAAAATTAGATAATTTAGTACTTTCTGTAAAAGACTCATTGTTATATTTCAAGGGTGTGATACACATGTGTTTAGTATGACTTACACAGCTTACTTGAAGAATATCAGCAATTTCTTCCATTTTGCTTTGTAATAGATCTATTCGCTGATTAGCAAGCAGTATCCCAGAAATCAAATGGCTATTCATTTTATGCTGTTTTACCATAGCATCTGCCGAGGCATTCACTATATTATTTATTGTTTCTGCTGCTTGAACTTGATTGGCTAGGGCAATACCCGCAGTCACCGCTGCAGCAGCCGACATTGCAACGGCCGTCACAATGGCCGCCGTGATGCCAAAATCTCTCTTTTCTCTAATTAAAGAGATTATTGGAAATTTATCGGGATCGGCATCCACCGGTATAGGGACAAAGGTCGGAACCCGCACCAGCAGTGCTAAAGATGCGGACCCATTCCAGCATTCTGTCAAATGGCAGGTGACATTCGCACAATCTAATATGCTGCTTTTATTTTTAAATTCTGCTAAAATAAAAAAGAAGGGAGCCGAAACACAAACTGCTGCCCTTTTGGCTGAATAATTTGCCAACAAGTTATTATATTTAATATCATTCAATGTCACTGGTGTAGTATCAGTTCTGGTTGCTGATACATTCCAAATGTCATGTTGTGACTCACCTAGAGTTGCAAAGGCTGATAAACTGGTAGCAGCCCCCGCTAAATTTGTCAACACCCATTGATAAAATGGCCATTCGTTTACCTTCCCTGTTTTATTTCCTGTCATAGCCATCCTTTTTAGAGGTGGCGATAAGGTGAAGCCTCGAGATACTTCTACCTTAGGCATCCTTTTAGATTGGCAGTGCGTAAACACTGGTGGAAATGACTGATCTGGAGGGCACCATGGCCACACTCTGACATTAGTGGCATTATTGGTTTGCCAATATGATCGTTCAAGTATGGTTACCTTACTTTTTAGCAATAATGTAGTGATATTCACAGGGGACTGTTTTTTGCTTGATGTATTTCCACTGGCCTCAGATTGTCTTGCCACTATGTTATTGAGTACCTCGAGCAAGACACCAGTGCCTATTTGGGAATCTCCAAGGGGATCAATCCAGTGTCCCAATGTAGCATTGCGAAGTACGATGCATGGGGTCTCTGCCCTGTTTGTTATGGTGAAACACAAAGTATCATTTAATCTAAATTTTGATGCATTATACTTGACAATCTCTTTGTTTAAAGGTATGGCACATGGTGCCTCCAGCTGACAGCTCGATGATGTAAACATTGGCAGTACTTTAGAGTGGGAATGTACTGGGATGGGAACTGGCCATGATCTTACCACAGCCCACAATGGTATACTTATCGCTCTCTCAAGCAGGCAGATCATCAGCAGGATCTTTAGCATTTTCTTCAGGGGTTGGTGAGTCCTCTTTCACAGTTCTGGTCAGTCTGCTTGGTATCCAGATTGGATTTTCTTGATCCTGTGGGAAAACACAGATAGCTCCCCGGGATCTCACTAAAACTGGATCCGGGCCCTTCCATTGGTTAGTTAAGATATCTTTCCATTTAACATATTCTTTTTGAGGACTTGGAGCCACATGTCTGTCAGCAGCAGATTGTCCATCAGAATCCAGATTTAAAAAATTTAAGGTAAATAGGGCTAGGGAGATAGATGTCTTAGGTCCCATGTTGGGGCCTATTCCTCCCTTTTGTTTTTGTAAATAAGTTTTCAATGTGCCATTGGCACGTTCCACAATCCCTTGTGCCTGAGGATTATATGGCAAGCCAGTTATATGACGGACACCAAGCCTCAGACAAAACTGTTGAAAAGTTTTAGATGTATAAGCTGGTGCATTATCAGTCTTCAGCTGAAGGGGCTTGCCCCAAGCAGCCCAGGCTTCAAGACACTGAGTAATAACATGTGACACTTTTTCTCCCGCAAGGGGGGTGGCATGAATGATGCCAGAGCATGTATCCACAGATACATGAATAAATTTTTGTTTTCCAAAGGCATTGCAATGTGTAACATCCATTTGCCAGATATGAAGAGGTTGCAGACCTCTGGGATTGACCCCTATAGATGGAGAGGGTCTGAATTCTGCACAGGAGGTACATTTCAGAACAATATCTCGCGCTTCTGCACGAGTTAAATGAAACTTTAATCTTAGGGTATTAGCTGGTACATGATAGAGTTTATGGAATTCAACTGCGCCTTCTAATGGCGAGCTTACCCAATATAGGTTTTTAGTGGCTTTATCAGCGATAGCATTAGCCTGAGACATAGGCCCAGGAAGCAATGAATGTGCTCTCATGTGTTGAATAAAAAATGGGTGACACCTATTGCGAATATGGTGTTGAATATCTTTAAATATCTCAGCAACCACGCTTTTAGGGTGGATAAAATCAGCCACTTCTAATTGTTTAACAGCTCCTACAACATAATGCGAATCTGAAATTATGTTTATAGGCTCTGAAAATCTTTGCAACACTATCGCTACAATAGCACATTACACCTAGGACACATTCCAGGCACCTTTGGGCGATTGTTATTAGTAGTGCCAGGTGCTCTACATTGTCTTTGTATGTGTCCCAGCTTTCCACACCTGAAACATTTAACATTAGAGGTCCTCTGAGCCGCTAAAACAGCAGCTGCCAATCCAGCATTAGATAGAGGTCCTCCTATTTCTCTACAAGCCTTCATCCATGCATTTAGTCCTTTTCCTTTCCAAGGTGTAATAGCATTTCTGCATTCTCTAGTACACTGTTCAAAAATTAGTTGTTCTATGAGAGGCATGGCCGTCTCAGGATCTTCAAAAATCCTTCCTGCCGCCTCCATCATCCTAGCCACATAGTCTGAGAATGGCTCAGTGTTCCCTTGGATAATTTTTGTCAAGTTTCCTGAAACCTGTCCTTTGTTAGGTAGGCTTTTCCATGCTTTTACAGCTGCCTTATTAATTTGCTCATATACTTCTACAGGGTAGGCCGTTTGATTGATAGCCCATTGTCCCTGTCCTGTAAGCATATCAAAGTTCCATTGTGGATGCCCCTGAGCTAAATTTTGTCTTGCCTGTGAAGCACAGAGTTCTTGAAAAATAGATTTCCAATCTAGATACTGTCCCATAGTCAGGCAAGCCTTAACAGTATTATACCAGTCATCTGGTGTCATGGCACTGACCACAAGTCTTTCTATTAATGCCTGAGTAAAATAGGCATTGATTCCATAAGTCTGTACTGATTCGGCTAGCGCTTTTAATTGTTTTAAATCTAGCTGTGAATGTTGTCTGGTTTGGTTAGCATCTTCCCATACAGGAAAGGCTACTCTTATCTTTTTTCTCTCCTTAGCTGTAATAAGAGAATTGGACGGCAGTCTTTCCTGTCTCTCTTTTGGTTTTTTATTTTTAACTCTAACTACTTCCTCCAATGGTGGGGCAGATGGGGCATACCCCGGTGCATAAGGCGAATCCAGCCCGTATCTTTCAGACTCATAACGAGCTGCTTCTTTATCTAACTCTGCCTGTTCCTCAAGATCTAACACACTATCAGAGGATGAGGTGTCGGTATCCTCTGTATCTTCTTCGTCCCCCGAGGACGTCTCCTCAGAGGCGGAGTCGTTAATTCTTAGATTTCGAAACTCAGTTAACACTGGGTACAACTTTTTCTTAGGCCCTTTCTGTTCCACTTTTGTAGCTACTTCTTTTTTAATTTCTTTTTTTCTTTTCCTTTCTCTTCGTTCCATTCTTAGCGCTCTCTTCCTTTTCTGCTTCTGATAGGCTATCCTGGTGTTCTGCTAAAGCTCTTTGCCCCTCTCTTACCTTATCTTGGCATTTTGCATCCTCTATACAGGCTCTAACCATTTTGTACAGTGGCCATGTGCCTGGTCTTAACTTTCCCTTCTCCTTTTCATTAATCAAATCTCCGCCGAGCTTGCCCCAGGAGCCCTTTGACAAGGACCCCGTGGATACAAACCATGGAGCTACTCTATCCACATCTCGCAGAAAATTACACAACACTTTCTCGGGAACCTTTAAACCACGCTCACGTAACAACGCCTGCATTGCTGCGAGAAGCGGCTTCATTTGGCGGTTACCCATACTGCTTAGAGGGAACGAACTTGCACAGTTATCTACCTGTGACTTACAGCTCCTGAATACACGGAGGGCAAGTACACTCCTTCCCTTGTGTATGGTAGTTAAGACAGAAGCAGAGCACAAGAACTACCACGGCCCAAACGGGGATAGCAATAGCAAAATAGACAGGATCCACCATACCTTGCAGAAAAGCGTCTAGACCTCTCGCGCAGCCAGTTCTGAATCCTCTGTTGAGCCAACAGGGTCCCTCGAAACTGGATAAAACTCCGAGACGTTCGGCTTCGTCTCCCGGGTTTCGTTCACCAGTTGCGGGGCGCCGCCTCGCCGAAAAGGAGAACGCCACGCTTCAGGATTCTTCTGGCAGCATTTTTATTACAGCTCTTTTAGTGTTACAGCTCTCTTAGATGGTAGTGAGGCGAGGGACCCCAAGCCCCAAAAGCTAGTGGCTTATATAGCGCTTTAGGAGATGTGCCGCACACTCATTGGCTCTTATGATGTCGCCAAATTAGCATACTGATTTTCGCGCCTTGCGCAGGCGCACATTCAAGCAAGGCTCGCAAGAAGAACCAGGAAGCAGGAAACCGGCGCCATCTTCCGATGGCGGACGCGGCTCCTAACACTAATGGGAAATAAAAAGAACAGATCATCATAAAATGACTTGATTTAACACATGAACAACTTACTGTCATACCTCATATTGTTTTGTCTGCTTTAGTTTTTGGTTTTATTTGTTTATTTTATGTATGTAAGTGCTCTGTCTTCAGACACACCAGAAGAGGGAATCAGAATTCATTACAGAGGATTGTAAGCCACCATGTGGATGCTGGGAATTGAACTCAGGACCTCTAGAAGAGCAGCCAGTGCTGGTAAGCACTAAGCCATTACTCCAGCCCTGGTTTTAAGTTTTTTTTAACAGTGTCATGTAGGCCAAACTGGCCTGGAATTTATGTAACTGAGCATGACCTTAAACATCTGACCACCCAACCTCAAAAACCTCCAACTCAAAAGTGCTGGTACTACAATTGTGTACCCACATACCCAGCTCTAATATATATGATCAAATAATTATGATGACGGAGAGAAGTGCTGCTAGCTTGCATAAGGCATTGGGTTCCATCCCAGCTCTGAAAGAAAAATCTATAGTGATAAAACAAACATAGACAAATAGAGAATCAAAATCTAGTCTCAGCTTTGATATGAATTAATACTCTAGTAAGCACTGGATCTGGTCTGGTTTCTTCATATATAAGTAAGAGCTCAGGCAGATTGTTCTCTGTGTTTGTGCTTGTAATCGCTAATTCCTGGTTTTCAACTTGACTATATCTGGAATGAACTACAATCCAGAATTGGAGGGCTCACCTATGATCCAGATCTTGAGGCTGGAAGACACAAGTTTCTGACCTGGATCTTGGCATGGAGATCTTGAGGCATAGTGGCCATGAAAAACTTAGGCTCAGGCAAGGTAGTACACGCCTTTAATCCCAAGAGACTATGAAGGAGCTCTCTGAGTTCAAGGTCAGCCTGGAACAAAACAAATCCCACATTCAGGCACAGTGATACACACCTTTAATCTGGGCCATACCTTCTGCTGGAGACTTACATAAGGACATTGGAAGAAGGAAGAGTCACTCTTCTTTGCCTAATTGCATTTATATGTCAGCACATCTGCTGGAATATACTTCTACAGACGACCAGCTGAAACAACTAGCTTCGTGGGATTGAGCAACTACTAGATTCTTGGACTTCCCATTCACAGCTGACCATTGTTGGGGTAGTTGGACTACAGACTGTAAGTCATCACAATAAATTCCCTCAGTATAGAGAGACATCCCCTAAGTTCTGTGACTCTAGAGAACCTTGACTAATACAGTGCTTATGTACACAAGTGTGTGTGTGTGTGTGTGTGTGCAAACACGTGAAGGCTAGAGGTTATTGTCAGGTGTCTTGCTTCTCTACATTGTTTTTGAGACAAGGTGTCACTGATCTCGAGCTAGGCTGCCCAGACAACAGGCCACAGGGATCCTTCCAGCACTCGGTCACATGTACCATAGTCTCGGAAATCCAAATTTAGGTCCTCATGGTTGTTGTATAGCAAGCTCTTTACTCACAGATCTAGAGGCAAGCGGATCATTTATAGAGTTCGAGGCCAGCCAGGGCTACATAATGACATCTTTGTCTCAAAAACAAAAAGGGAGCCAGGCAGTGGTAGCTCATGCTTTTAATCTCAGCGCTCAAGAGGCAGAGGCAGGTGAATCCCTGAGTTGGAGGCCAGTCTGGTCTACTGAGTTCCAGGGCAGCCAGGGCCACATAACCCTCCAAAAACCACCCACCCCCAAAAAATAAAGAAAGAAAGAAAGAAAGAAAGAAAGAAAAGGGAGAGGGGGAAAGTAGAAAGAGAGAATGAGAATAAAAAAGAAAAGAGGGGAGGGGAAAAACATCACAACTAAGACAGTCGGAGTCTCTAGTGAATCGGGATACCGAGAACTCTAAGGTTCCTAGAGGGGCGGCTGCGCCCCCTCCCGCGGGGCGGGGCTCTGACGTACTTCCGGTTGTGCTGTCGTTCAGCCGCTGTGAGGATTCCAGGCTCCAAAGCGGTTCTGAGTCACGGTGAGCCTGCGAGTCCCAGGTTAGCCTGGCGGTCGGGGGAGCGTTGGCCGAAAGGTTTAGAGAGGGTGGGACGGGTTTAGCGGCTGTGGTTCTGGTTCGGGGAATTCCTTCATGGTGGTTCTGGGAGATTGAGGAGGAGCGCCCCGCCCAGCCCAGCCGTTGTAGGCGCCGCTCTAAGGAAAGGCTTTTTCACCCCCGAGGGCTCCCTGGAACAAAACCCTGTTTCTTTTGCTTCCGGAATCGCTTTTCTGGTCTCTCTGTTATTCTCTGTTATTGTCTGTTACCCGGACGGAAACTGCCTTCTTTCTTCCCGAGCTCTTGCCCTGAGATCTAAACTCAGGACTAATTGTTAAGAATAAGCCCAAGTGTAGAAACCTGTGAAAATCCGAATCTCATTAATCTTGGGTAATGTCCAGTCCAGGCGGGGAATTAGTCCCGTTGGGCTTTGTGTGCACAGGACAAGGATCTGCTCAAGTCCGGAAAGAAATTTTAGACGATCGTTTGTAAAACGAGTATAGGATATAAAGGTGATTTATTTATTTGGTGGATGACATAGTTGGAAATCTGTTTTGAAAGGGGACACTGAAAAGAACTGTGCAACAACAACAAAACACACGAAAGTTGTTTTTCTAGTGCTGGAATGTTTCCGAAGAGAAACTGAGTGTTGGTTCAGGGCTATTGAAATGATGCAGAATTTGGCTCACTCTTGAGAATTTCTTAGCTATTAGATCTGCTCAGTAGCTATGCTCCTCAGAATTATTGGCCTGCCTAGAAGCTTTTTGAAAATTAGTTTGCCTGGTTTGAGATGGGGTCTTACTGTGTAGCCTAGGCTGATGTATAATTGGTGATGCTCCTGTCTCTTCAGTGCTGTAATTACAGGTATGTGCCACCACGACTTCAGCTTGGAAACTCAGGTACAGAGTGTCTTAAGGGCACTATCTACCACTAGGTAGTAATCGCTGTTCATTTGCTACAATCTTTGATAGTTTTATTTATACCTTGTCTTGCACAGAATGGATTTGAGGCAGATTTAGGGAGGGGGGCTTATAAAACTGCAGAATTTGCATAAAGGAGGGAAAAAATTGGGAAGTGACCCTGTCTTGAATAGATTGCATGCTTCTGCTGCTAGACTGTGAGAGTTAGGTTTTTTTTTACTCTGTGTGTGTCTGTGTATGTCAGTGCTTCCCTTCCGTTACATGAGTACCAGGCTCAAACCTGGCAGCACTGAGCCACTTGCCAGCTGGGCTAAACCTTTAGATGGTTTTGTTTTTGGTGTTGTTGGTGTTGTTGTTGTTATTTTTCAAAACAGGGTTTCTCTGTCCTGGAACTCTTCATAGACTATGCTGGCTTCTAACTCAGAGATCCCCCTGCCTCTGCCTCCCATGTGCTGGGATTAAGGTGTGCATACCACAGCTGGGCAGTGGTGGTGCCCACATCCTTTTAATTTTATTTTTTTTATTTTCTTTTGTTTGTTTTAGAGAGAGGGTACTGCTGTGCATCTCACCATGCAGCTAAGGTCCAGCTTTAACCTACCTCGGAGTGCGGGGATTGCAGCCATGCTGTCCCATCGCTAGCATAAAAATTTCATTTATAAATTCTCTTACTAAATATCTTTAGACTCCCAAGAGTGAGAGGCTGAAACTCATATTTCTTTGCTTCTCATTTCCCACTAAGTAGAAAGCTCCAGGAAGGCAGGGTACACCCAATGGTCAAGCAGCAGGTGTTCAGTTAGTCAGAAGATATTCTAAGGTATCAAATGGGAGATACTAAATGTTCATAACTTAGAAGAAAAATATTTTTAAACATTTTTTGTTTGCATCACTTATTTTGATTGAATTTTTCTCCCAAATTTTTTTCAGCAATATATATCTTTGTCAGACTAAATAACTGTAAGCACATACAGTGTTGGACTTGGTGACACAGGTTTAATTCCACCACTCAGGAGGAGAGCTAGGCCAATCTGTTATGCCTTCTAAGCCAGCCAAGGCTATGCAGTGAGACACTGTCTTTCCCACCCACTCTTCTGTTAAAAAAAATCTAGGGAGGCTCAGTGGTTAAAAGCACTGACTGTGCGGGGGTGGGTGGGTGGGTGGGTGGTGGTGGTGCACGCCTTTAAACCCAGCACTTGGGAGGCAGAGGCAGGCAGATTTCTGAGTTCGAGGCCAGCCTGGTCTACAGAGTGAGTTCCAGGACAGCCAGGGCTACACAGAGAAACCCTGTCTCGAAAAATCAAAAAAAAAAAAAAAAGCACTGACTGCTCTTCCAGAGATCCTGAGTTCAATTTCCAGCACCCACATGGTGGCCTACAACCATCTGTCATGGGATTCAGTGCCTCCTTCTGGTGTGTCTGAAGATAGCTACAGTGAAATTGTACAGATAAAAAAAAAAGAAAATCTAACTGCAGGGCCACAAAAGATATATCAGCCCGTAAATGTGCTTGTCCCCAAGCATGTTGGCCTGAGTTTGATCCCTGGGACCCACATGGTGGAAGGAGAGAACTGAGAGCTTTGACCTTTAACCTCTGTACATACTATGCCATACATACATCTCCACACATACCCCTACACAATTGATTAATTACATAGGGAAGAGACTGGAGAGATGATTCGGTGATTAAGAATATGTATTGCTCTTGGCAGAGGTCTCAGATTTGGTTCCCAGGACTCAATGTTAGGCAGTTCACAAATGCCTCTAGCTCTAGGGTTTCCCACACTGACCTCGTCAAATGCATGATGCTGTCTATGTGACCCACACACAGATTTTTTTTTAATTTAATTTCAGCTAAAGACACATAAAAGAAACTTGAATATGGGATTTGGGAGGTGACTTAGTCGGTAGTGTTTTCTTTACGAGTAACTGAGCCCACAGGTAAAAAGCCCAGATATGTCTGCTTGTGCCTGAAATCTCAGTACTAGAAGGGCAGAGACTGGCAGATACCTGAGTTCACTGGCCAGTCAGCCAGCCTAGCTGGTCCATGTGCTCCAGGTTCAGTGAGAGATCCAGTCTCAAAACAATGAGATGAGTAGTGATAGAGGAGGACCTCTGGCTACATACACATGCACACATAGGCAAGCTCACTTGTACGTACGCGTACACACACACACACGCACAGTCACACAAAGCCAAACCCAAAAAGAAAAAAAGATTGAATATGTTGTTTTTAAAATAAGTCAGTGTGCATCCTAATTAGGTTTCCACGATTTTTGTTTTTAAATTTTTGTTCATCTATTTATTTGGTGCTAGGGGTGGAACCCAAAGCTTTGTATCCACAAAGCAAATACTCCACTTTTGAACTATCTTCCTAACTCTTATACTCCAATATTTTTAATAAGCTAGATAATTCCAAACTGGAACATCCATGCTCATGCTGACAAGCACAGTCAATTGACTAGTCTACTTTTTTATGTTCAGACAGTATTGGATACTGAAATCATAGAAACGGAGATACCTGTAGTAAGATGTGAAACAGTATTTGTGGTAAAGATCTAATTTTAAAATTACACCACTTCTCGGGAAAATGGACATATCTTAGTCAAGTGAAAGTAGGGTCTACTTAGCTGACTCCAGAGTGATTTCAAACAATATGTGCTTTGCTAATTTTGTATGTATTGCTTGTACAAAGTAATAGGCTTCATTATGATACTTCCATGCATACCTTCTTTGCCAGGAGCCAAACCCAGGAAACTACCTGCTATCCTAAGAGAACCTAGGAAGTTACCTGCTGTTCTAGAAAGCCTAGTCAGTACAAGGTTAAAAAAGGACATTCACAGGTCTCAGGCCCCAGGAACTTAAAGAACGTCTGGCATTTCCTGGGAGCTGGTTACGACAATGGGATAGATGGTCTTGGGCAATAAGGATATGACTGTGGACTGGTCTTAGACAATGAGGATTCAATAGTGGGACAGCCCTGAGCAATGACCCTCGCCCAGACTTCCCGGTTTGCTGTGTCTTTATAACCTGCACTCGAAATTAAAGTTTCAGAGCTTGATCAGAACCCCAGACTTGCTTTCATTCCTTGTGTCTCTTGTCCCTTCATTTTTTTGCCCCCTTCCCTAAGGTCTCATTGAATCCCCAAGGGCCGGGGCACTTCTTAGCCTCTTGTATTGCTGTAAAAAACAGCATAACTAAGCCAACTCTTTTTTTTTTTTTTTTTTTTTTTTGGTTTTTCGAGACAGGGTTGCTCTGTACTAAGCCAACTCTTATAAGAGAAAGTACTTAATTGAAAGCTGGCTTACTGTTTCAGAGGTTAGGTCCATTATCATCATGGCAGGAAGCATGGTGGCATGCAGGCAGGCACTGAAGCAGTAGCTGGGAGCTACATTCTGATCTGTAGTCAGAGAGAGCAATACTGGGCCTACTGTGGGCTTTTGAAACCTCAAAGTCTACCCCAATGACACATTTCTACCAACAAGGCCACACCTTCTAATCCTTCTAATTCTTCCAAATAGTACAATAGTACAATCTCTGAGCTTCTGGGGGGGGGGTGTTCTTATTCATATACTCACAAGACATAGAACTGCTTTGATCATACTCAGTCCTCAGTTCATTTTCTTGTCCCCCCCATACTCCTTTTACCCTTTCCACGTCCCTTTATTCTGATATCTAGTCCCACTCTTCACATTCTGCATAGGAGAGAGAATGGGCTTGTTTGCTGAGTTTGGATTATCTTGCTTAACATAATAATCAACATTTCCATCTATTTTCCTATAAAAGACATTATCGAACAACTGTTTTTTTTTTAAAATATATATTTGTGTATGTGTGTGTGTGTTGCACAGGTAATCAGAGGACAATTTTCACAAGTTGGTTCTTTTCATATACCACTGTGTGGGTCACAAGAGCCAAACCAGGCCTAGTAGCAAGCACTTTGATCCACTGAGCCATCATACCATTTCTGAACAATACTTTTTATATGGTAGTTGTCTGGTGGCCCCGGTGATAAAGACCAGAAAAACATATTTCATTTTTTGATAATTTTATGGCAACATTGTTTTTATAGGTTTGAAGTGTGGCACATTAAGAACCAGAAACCCAAAGGCACCAGGTCTACTCCTAAGAATCCTGCTGGTTCTGGAATCTGTGTGATGACCAAGGTGGTGGGCATGGCCACAGTTCTGGGCCCCAGGCCACCTCAGGAGTCTATGGGACCTTCGCCCATTAAAGTTGAAGAGGACGAAGAGAAAGACAAGTGCCACCCAAGCCTAGAGCTATCCCGTAAGCGCTTCAGACAGTCTGGGAACCATGACACTCTTGAGCCAATGGGACCTTCGACCATTAAAGCTGAAGAGGATGAAGACAAGGACAAGTGCCGCCCTAGCCTAGAGCTGTTCCGTAAGAGCTTCAAACAGTTTGGGTACCAAGACACTCTTGAGCAGTTGGGACCTTCAACCATTAAAGCTGAAGAGGATGAAGAGAAGGACAAAGGGCGCTCTAGCCTAGAGCTATCCCGACAGCGCTTCAGGCAGTTTGGGTACCATGACACTCCTGGGCCCCGAGAGGCACTAAGCCAGCTTCGAGTGCTCTGCTGTGAGTGGCTACAGCCCGAGATCCACACCAAGGAGCAGATTCTAGAGCTGCTGGTTCTGGAGCAGTTCCTGACCATCCTGCCCCGAGAGCTCCAAGCCTGGGTACAGCAGCACTGCCCTGAGAGCGCAGAGGAGGCTGTCACTCTCCTGGAAGACCTGGAGCAAGAACTGGATGAGCCAGGACTACAGGTGGGCGGGAGATCATCAGATGCTAGGAGACCCGGAACATAAATAACATCCTAGGCAGGAATCAGGACTTGTCCTTCTTTGTTTGCAAAACTGTCCCTGGGGAGATATATTACACACATCTACTCACCCCAGATAGGGAATCTGTGGCAGATCGAACAGATACCACCAAAGTCCGACTTGGTAAATGTGGACTTTTTTGGGGGGGGGTTATTTGGGTTACTTAAAAGGAGTATGGGTGAAGGATTACTTACAGGAGCAGAAATGACTCAGAGATAGCTGTATCATCAAAGCCCACCCAGCATTTGTGACAGATCAGCTGGAATACTGGAGCATACGCACAGCTCAACTGGTTGGAGAGTATCCTGTTTCAGGCGGGTCAACTGGTCTGCATCTCCTTTGCAGTTCTGTTCCTAGTCCCAGAGGAACACTAGCTGTTACTGCTTATTCTGGCAGGAGGGGGCCTAGTAAGTCTGGTCAGTTTCAGGGATTTCCTGAAGCTAGTTTAAGTTGTTTACCTTCCTATAGGATGGAAGGCAGAAACTGTTACTCACCACTCTGCAGCAAAATTAACCAGACAGAAGTTTCTGGAGAGCTAGATCATGTTTCTCCCTGTTGTCTGCCCTTACCCTGAAGTAACCGTGGGAACCAAGTGGGATAGGTGTTTTCCTTTCCTTCTCCTAAAAGTTCTGCATAGCTTGCCTGAGATTTTTCTCATTCTGGAGTCAGCTGTGCACACACCTAGCCATTTCTTACTGTCTCTAGGTCTCATCTCCTCCAAATGAACAGAAGCAGGCTTGGGAGAAAGTGTCAACTTCAGGAACTGCAATGGAGTCCTTAAGCAGTACCGAGACCCAACCCGTGGATGCCAGCCCTAAATATGAGTTTTGGGGGCCCCTGTACATCCAAGAGACTGGTGAGGAGGAGGTTTTCACTCAGGATCCAAGAAAGCGCCAAGGTAAGGACCCCTCTCAGTGTTCAGAGAAATCTATAACTCTAGGTGAGAGGTACCCTCTCGATTGGCCTGACTGGTAGAGGACCTGACTAGTAGAGGCAGAAGACATGCACTTTCCTCTCCTAAACCCTATTGCCTCAGACAGTTTCCCAACACGCTTGCAGAGGGTTGAGCGGAGTGAGCTCAGCAGAGTGAGCTCAGTTTTAAAAAGGAGTGAGACTGATTGAGAGATATGGGCAGGTTGGATGAGCCATTGTCGCACTAAGCTGGATCACAGTGGCCTGAAGGGCCAAGAAAGACCTGTTATTACCAGAACCAGACAGGAACTGAGCCTTGTTAGGGAAGGAAAGAGTCACATGCAGGTCTTGCTGTTGAGTAAAGAGAAAATGGAATAGCCTCATTGTTAGAGTGTTCCTGCCCTTATATATTTTGGTGTACCCACAGGCAGACTCAAGAAGGCTAGACAACATGAAAAGTGTTTAGGCCTAAGGGTAGTTTCCTGGGATACAGGGTAGGACAGACTGGGTCTGGAAAAGGTCAAACCTTTTTGAACCTCTGGAGACTTGAGAGGTTAAAAGCTAGGGTAGGGGCTGGGAATGCAGTTCATTTTGTAGAGAGCCGGAGTAGCATGCAGGAGGCCCTGGGTTCTATCCCCTGTACCACTTAAACCATATGTGGTGGTGCATACCTGCAACCCCAGCACTCAAATTCAGGGTCAGCCTTGGCTACATGGGGAATTCAAGACCAGTCTGGGTTTCTTGAAACTTTGTCTCGCTGGGCGGTGGTGGCGCACTTGGGAGGCAGAGGCAGGTGGATTTCTGAGTTTGAGGCCAGCCTGGTCTACAGAGTGAGTTCCAGGACAGCCAAGGCTCTACAGAGAAACCCTGTCTCGGAAAAAAAAAAAAGAAGAAAGAAAGAAGAACATTAGAGCAACTCCCTGTCCCTAGCTCAGATCTCCACAAGTCATGATTTGCATACAGCCGTACTTCATCCTGGTGGCTTCTGCTCTTCTGCTCTTATACTCTACTTTATGTGGAGTAAAAATACCTGCAAAGAATAATCAGATTTTCATGTTGGTGAAAATATAGCACATTGTTCCAAATCCTGTTATTACCCGTTTTCATGGATACAGTATGTTCATGAGCAGAGCCATAGCCCTGAGAAATTGCCTGAGTTGCTTACAGTGTCCTAGGCACTTGAAATTCCCTCTTGTTTTGAGCCCTGTTGAAAATATGTTCTCGGGGCCTGGAGAGATGGCTAAATGGTTAAGAGCACTGGCTGCTCTTCCAAAGGTCATGAGTTCAATTCCCAGCAACCACATAGTGGGTCACAACCATCTGTAATTGGATCTGATGCCCTTTTCTGGTGTTCCAAGGACAGTGTGCTTATATACATTAAATAAATAAATAAATAAATAAATCTTTAAAAAAAAGAAAAAAGAAAATACGTTCTCATGCCAGGCATAAGTTCTAGCACTCAGGAGGCAGAGGCAGGTATGATCTCTGTGCAGGCCAGACTGGTCTATAGAGTGTTTCAAAACAGCCAGTGGTATATAGAGAGACCTGTCTCAAAAAGAACAGAACAAACAAAAAGCTATTCTTAGGGCTGGAGATGTGGTTTAGCAGTTAAGAGCAGTATCCTCTCTCACAGAAGACCCTGATTCACTGGTTTACTTTCTAGCATCCACCTTGAGTGGCTAACAGCTGCCTTTAAGTCTAGTTCCTACGCTTCCAGCACCCCCTCCATTCTCCAAGGACACCTGCATGTACATGATGCACTTTTAGACAGGCAGGCACATGATTCAAAATGATTGTTTAAAAAATGTACATCTTGGGCTAGAGAGATGGCTCAAAGGTTAAGAACACTGATTACTCTTCCAGAGGTCCTGAGTTCAGTTCCCAGCAACCACATGGTGGCTCACAACCATCTGTAATGGGATTTGATGGCCTCTTCTGGTGTGTCTGACAGCTGTAACGTGCTCATATATATACATAAATCTTACCAAAAAAAGTACATCTTAGGGACTGACAGGATGGCTCAGCAGTTTAAAATGCTTGCTCTGAAAGCCTGGTGACCTGAGTTCCATCCCTGAAACGTAGATGATGGAAGGAGAGAACTGACTCCCGGGAGTTGTTCTCTGACCTCCATGCGCACAGTTGCAGGAATACTTGCACACACACACAATAATTATATAACTATATAATTACTTCTATTTATTCACTTATTCATTTGGGCAGGATCCCACTGTGTGGTCTTGACTGGCCTAGAGCTTACTACATAGACCAAGCTGGTCTTAAACTCAGAGAAATCATATTTGAGAAACATAGCTGTCTCGAAAACCAAAAAGGGGGGAGGGTAAGACCTAAACTGTTTTTAAACAAAAAACAACCTAAGCTGTTTTTCATTGTTTAGAATTGTTAATACTATCTTCCAGTTACCTGGGGCTGTAATTATACATGAAGAAAACCAAAAACATAACTGCTGATAACTCTTGGAAGTCTGAAGCAGGAGAATTGCCATGAGTTTAAAGCATATCCACTAGAGAAGACTACCAAGAAATGGGTTCAAGTCAAGAAAAAGTCTTTATGTTAAGATGCAGACCCAAGTGCAGTCCCTAGCCTTTCTTAGGTGTGCTTTTAAGCATAAAAAAACCACATCCTGGGTTGACCTCTCAGCCAGCCAAAAAACAAGGTTAGTACATTTAGGGACTTTGTTAGAACTATAGACTTTTGGTTTTTTGAGACAGGGTTTCTCTGTGTAGCCCTGGCTGTCCTGGAACTCACTCTGTAGACCAGGCTGGCCTCAAACTCAGAAATCTGCCTGCCTCTGCCTCCCAAGTGCTAGGATTAAAGGCATGCGCCCCCACTGCCCGGCAGAACTATAGATTTTAATGGGTTACATCTTTGTTCTTGTTTTGGCATGTGTTCCTGCCTGTGTGTTGAGTTCTAAAGCCTGAATGGTATTTCCATCATGGCTTCAGTTATACTAAGGCCTGGGATACTGTTATATTCCTGGTGTGTTCCAGAAGAGTCTTCAGAGTGAGACCCTGTCTTTCCTCAAAAAAGAAGAAAGACCCTTTATGGTAGTTTGAGTAGGTTAGGCCCCCATGGGCTCATGTGTTTGCAATACTTGGCCCAGGGAATGGCACTATTAGGTGTGGCGTTGTTTGAGTAGGTGTGGCCTTGGAGGAAGTGTGTCACTGTCTGGTGGGCTTTGAGGTCTCCTATGCCTTTAAGTCCCACCCAGTGTGGAATCAGAGCCTCCTCCAGAAGACAGTCCTCTTCTGCTGCCAGCTGATCAAGCTGTAGAACTCATGGCTCTTCTAGCACCATGTCTGCCTTCACACTGCCATGCTTCCTGCCATGATGAAAACTGAACCTCTGAACCTGTAAGCCAGCCTCAACTAATTGTTTGCCTTTATAAGAATTGCCTTAGTCATAGTGTCCCTTCATAGCAATGAACCCCTAATAAGACAGAAGTTGGTACCAGGGACTGGAGTATTGCTGTGAAAGGCCTAACCATGCTTTTGTTTGGAGGAATGTGGATTTTGGAACTTTGGATTAGCAAAGCAGTGGAATGCTTCAAGTGGAGCTTAATGGGTCTTGTGAGTAGGAACATAGAACACAGTGGTGTTGAGGGTGATTTGAACTGTGCAGGCCTAGCTCAAGAGATTTCAGAGAAAAATAATTTTACTATGTTGCCTAGAGATTGTTCTTGTGATATTTTGGTAAAGAACGTAGCTGCTTTTTGCCTATGTCTGAAGAGTCTGCCTGAGGCTAAAGTGAAGAGATCAAGATTAATTGCATTGACAAAAGGTATCTCAAAAAAGCCTAGCATAGGCTCTGTCATGTTATTCACTCTTATGAAGAACATTTTGATCAAGCATAGCAAACTGAGAAAGGAAAGTCCATTGGTGAACGTGAAGCATGAGTTGCAGTTGAAGACCCAGGACTAAAGGGAACATGCAAAAGTTGAGGCTTGGCACCACGAAGAAAGCCTATGGGAGGCTATTGGTCAAAGTGATGCCTAGTTGCAGCAGAAGACCCTAGTGTATTTGAGATGCCAGTACCATGGCATGACCACCAAGGACAGCAGCAGCAGTAGGGTAGAGTCAGCCAGAGCCTAGAGTGCTGCAGAGGGCAGAACTGGAGACTCCACGATGTTAAGAGATGCCAAGCCTTGGGATACCTGCCAAGGAAAGCTGCTAACATAGAGGCAGTGGAGCCACCCAAGAGAAAGAAGTGTGTGTGGTCAACAAGGCTGGAGTCGAGTTGGAAATCAGACATGGAGATGGAGAGTTTGGAGTTTGCCCAGCTGGTTTTTGGTCTTGCTTTGGTCTGTATTTTCTCACTATGACATTTTAGAATGGTAATGTATATCCTGTGATGTTGGAAGTATGTAATCTACTTTATGATTTGGATTTTATAAAGGATTACAGTTAAAGAATTTCATGAGTCTCAGAAGAGATTTTGAACTTTGGACTTTTAAACATTGTTGCGCTAGACTATGGGGACTTTTGAAGTTGGACTAAATGTATTTTGCATTATGCTATAGCTACAAGCCTGTGGAAGCCAGGGAGTGGAATGTGATAGTTTGGTAGGCTTGGCCCATAGGGAGTGGCACTATTAAGAGGCGTGGCCTTGTTTGAGTAGGTGTGGCCTTGTTGGAGGAAGTGTGTCACTGTCTTCGTGGGCTCTAAGGTCTCCTATGCCTAAACTCCACCCAGTGTGGAATCAGAGCTTCTTCCAGAAGACAGTCCCCTTTTACTGACTGCTGATCAAGATGTAGAACTATTGGCTCTTCCAGCACTGTGTCTGCCTGTACACTGCCATGTTTCCTGCCATAATGATAATGGATTAAGCCTCTGAAACTGTAAGCTGGCCCCAATTAAATGGTTTTGTTTTTAAGATTTGCCTTGGTCATGGTGTCCCTTCATAGCAATGAAACCCTAAGATACCCAACCTTTTGCAGGTTAAATCATTACCCCACAGCCCCCAGTTTTATTTAGTATATGATCATTGTCTTCTGCCTCAATCTGCTCTCTTCCTTCCCTTTCTTTTCTGTGCCACGTCTGTCCTCTCTTCCTTCTGAGATTCTGACCCTTTGAAACTTGATTCCGACTGGAATGGCCAACCTCCCAACTCAGACCTCTGCTCTTGCCAGCACCTCACAAGTGAGTGCAGATTATAGATAGTTGCTAGGCATATACTCCTGACCGACCACATCGTGAACCATTGTCAATAGATTTTGGACCCAGGATACATTATCTATTTGTAGATTGGGCTGGAGTGTTGTAGAAATTTTTAATCTGGCGGTTTCTACCCCATTTTTGACCATTTAGTTCCCAGACAATAGACACACAACTTGATTATTTACAGTAAGTTTTTAACAGCACAAGAGCTGGGCAGATATCTACCCTCCATGCTGTTAGAGTCTACTTTCCTATGGATAACCCCCCAAGTTATTACTTACTATGGTTCGTCTGGGCTGCTCTTAACTCCAGTTGGCCAGCCCTCAGGGCCACATTTTCTTGACTCCTAACCCTTGGTGGCTTCTCCATCCTCCTTCAAGGTGAGATGGTTCAGTAGATAAACAATTGCTGCTCTTACAGAGGACAAAAGCTTCAGTCCAGTGCCTACATTAGGCTGCTCACAACTGCCTGTGACTCCCACTTCAAGAGACATACTGGTCTCTTTTGACCTCTGCTGCAGGCACCCATTTATGTGCGGCAGATACATGGGCACAATAAATGAGACACACACATAAATAAAAATAAATCTTTTTAAAGACTGGGATAATTGTGACTGGAATGATGGCTTTGCAGTTACAATCACTTGCTCCTTTTGCAGAGGAACCATATTCAGTTCCCAACACCCACATGGCAGCTTAAAACAGTCCAGAACTGCAGTTCCAGGTGATATAGCACCCTTTTCTGGCATCCACAAACACCAGGTATTCATGCAACACACTTACATATGTGTAGGCAAAACACCCACACACAAAAAATTTGTTTCCTTAACTAAAGAAGGCTACTGGACTCAAAAGTGCTTTGTAAGAGAAGGTGACCTTGAACTTCTGGTCCTGTTTCCACTTTCTCCCAGGTGCTGGGATTTAAGATATACCACCATGCTCTGCTTCCTATCTGGAGGATTGTAAATCAGCATATCACAGAGACTTGGGCTAATTTTACTGCAGCTCTATTCCCAAATATATATCCAAAATATAGAACCAGCCTAGGAGTCAACAGATAAAGAAAATGTGTACACACACAATGGAGTTGTATTTAACTATAAGGACTTAAGAATAAAATTATGACAGTTGGAAGAAAAAGTTAAAATAGGGTAAATTGTCTTTTCTTTCATTGAGTGCCCTTTTCTTAGTCACTTGTCAGTTCTACACAAAGTGGAGAGCCAAGAAATATTACCAGAGATGGAAATAAGGCTGTTTGTTGGTGTGTTGTTGTGGGGTTGGTTTAGTTATTCTGTTTTGTGTTTGTGAGTTGGTTTTAGCTTGATTTTTTTGTTTTTGTTCTCTGTTTTTTGTTTTGGTCTCTGCCTGCCTGGAACTATGTAAATTAGGCTGCCTCAAAAGACAGAGATCCGCCTGCCTGTGTGGCTCCCAAGTGTTAGGATAAAAGGTGTGCACCACTAAAGTTTTAGTGCCCAGTTTGGAAGAAAGACTTTTAAGTGCTCTTAAGAGAGAGGAGTTGGCAATAATAGCCTTGCTTAAAGTCTCAAAGAAACTTACACACCCAAGAAGGTTTGCTGGACAGGAAGAGTGAGCCAGTAGTAGCACAGGATACAGGGGTAAGCTGACCAGTCTGCCTGAGCTCTGAGTGGAACTCAGTCATCCCTAAAGCATTGAAACTCGGTGTTTACCCTGCTAGAACTTGAGCTCTGACTTTCTTTTTTTATCTGCATGACTGAGGAACCCTTCAAACCAGAAATTCTTCATATAACAGTTGGCTCTGAGTATGTTGCAGAAGCAAATGTGAAGTCACAGAGAGAATACTCCAGTGTAATTTAGACTGTTTCCAAGCATACAGGAGGACAGAGTAGCAACAGCCTTTCTAGAGACTATGAATTGTAAAATAATCAGGTGATTGACACTGGAGGCAGGAGTCTCATGTGAATGAGACCATAAACTAGATGAGACAGTGGTTTTATTTTATTGCTGTTAGAGCCATTTACACGGCCATCATCCTTTCAGACTCCTCTACTACCTCACCTGGTGGTCCTGTTTCCCTGCAACAGCTGCTGCTTCAGAACAGGAACAACTAACACACCCTTAACCCACCTGTTTGCAGGTTTTAAGTCGAATCCCCAGAAGGAGGACTCAGCAGATGAGCAGAGGAGTTCTGAAGAAGAGTCTCATGCAGACGGACTCAAAAGAAACATCATCCCCATGATGACTGCCAATAAGTATGGATCGAGGTCAGAAAGGCAGTGGGCCGACAACCTGGAAAGGGAGAGAGGTGCAAAAGCCTCTCTTCAAGACACAGGTTCCAGGAAAGGGGCAGAACCAGCATCTACTAGGCCTGCCCCAGGAGAGAAACGTTACATATGTGCAGAGTGTGGGAAGGCCTTTAGCAATAGCTCAAACCTCACTAAACACCGGAGAACACACACTGGGGAGAAGCCTTATGTGTGTACAAAGTGTGGGAAGGCTTTCAGCCACAGCTCCAACCTTACCCTTCATTACCGAACACACCTCGTGGACCGGCCCTATGACTGTAAGTGTGGGAAAGCCTTTGGGCAGAGCTCAGACCTCCTTAAACACCAAAGGATGCACACGGAAGAGGCGCCCTATCAGTGTAAAGACTGTGGGAAAGCCTTCAGTGGAAAGGGGAGCCTCATTCGACATTATCGTATCCACACAGGGGAGAAGCCCTATCAGTGTAATGAGTGTGGAAAGAGTTTTAGTCAGCATGCAGGTCTCAGTTCCCATCAACGCCTGCATACAGGGGAGAAACCCTATAAGTGTAAGGAGTGTGGCAAAGCCTTCAACCATAGTTCAAATTTTAATAAGCATCACAGAATCCATACTGGCGAAAAACCCTATTGGTGTAATCACTGTGGGAAAACCTTCTGTAGCAAGTCAAATCTTTCCAAGCATCAGAGAGTCCACACTGGAGAGGGAGAAGTACAGTAACTGTCTGTTCTCGTCTGTTGTTATCATTGTTGTAAACGTTAGAATGTGAATGCTAGGAAGAAGCTCTGTAATGCATTTGATGTTTGATAGTAGGTTTTGCTCTAGTCATCAAGGGGTGCCTTGGAGGGAGAGCTCCACAGTGATAGATAGAACAGACAGGAGGTGACAGAGAGCAGGGAGCCCCACACTGGTCACCTCGACCAGTAAGTCCCTCCTCACACTCCAGGCCCCAGTGTACTGTGTGTCCAGTATAGTTAAGGAAGAAACATTGAAATTGTTTAACTGTTTTAACATGTATCCCACAGTTGTAGTTTGTAAAGGATTGAGCCACCTTCAACAGTCTGATTCAGAATAAACGTGTAGCATCATGTAATGCCTCAGGACTATTATTGTGATAAATAATGTTGTTATAGAACTTTATTTTTAAATTTTATTGGGTGAGTGGATGAATGTGTATATGCCCTGGCACATGTGTGAAGGTCAGAGGACAACTTTTTTCCACCCCCAAAATTTAAAGTTTTAAAGATGCAGATTCTCTCCTTCCATCCAGCATGTAGGTCCTGGGGATCAAACTCAGGTTGTCAGACCCAGCGGCAGGCTTCTTACCCACTAAAGCTGTCACTGGCCATAGTTATTGAACATTCTTTTAGATAAAGCATTGGCCAGGCTTGGAAGTACACATTCATACTTCAATACTTGAGAAAGGATCATAAGCTCCAGGCTGGCCAGATGTCTCAAAGAAAGAAAAGGGGGGGGGGGAGGCAGAGGAAAGAAGGAAAGAGCGACTGTGTCCAGCCTGGCACTTGTGAGCATGTGTGAGAAATTGGAGAGTATGGGTAGCAGGTGCCTAATGGTTGCACGGTGCTGCGTCTTAACATAAGGAGCACACATTTTCATTATTGCAGTCATTTGTCAGACTGTGAGTTTTGTTAATCCTGTCTATGCCAGCGTCTATGAAAATCACTTCTCCACAATCAGCTTTCTTCTGAAAACTCCAGAAATTGAAACCCAACAGGATTACCTTAAATCTTTCCTGAAAAAAATGTGAATGTGGCCTGTGCAGTGGTAGATATCTCCTGGCTCCTGTGTCTACTGCTGCCTAGAAACCCAAGTGCTCTCCTTCCTTCTGCCGCTTGCCAGTCTTAATATTGTGACTTTTTAAACTGAGTGCTTATACCTATCAATAACCTTGATATGTAAGAGGGTTTCCTGTGGAGTGCCAGACCTGAAAATTATTACATACCTCTACTTACATCCCAGCAATCAAGCCTCACCTCCTCCCATTACCTTTCTGTGGACAAGAGTTGATACACTTGCCGTGGCCTGGCACTAGCCCTCTCCACACTTCTATGCCCAGGCCCAAGACAATTGAATTTTTAATGTGTGTATACACACACAGGTAAGCATACTTGTGTGTAGGTGCTTATGCAGCCTAGAGGTGTCAGATGCCCCATGGAAATAAAGTTACAGGTGGGGGCTGGAGAGATGGCTCAGTGGTTAAGAGCACTGGTTGCTCTTCCAGAGGTTCTAAGTTCAATTACCAGCAACCACATTTTGGCTCACAACTCTCTATAATGGGATCTGATGCTCTCTTCTGACATGCAGGTATAAATGCAGGTAGAGTACTCATATACATAAATAAATCTTTAAAACAAAAAAAAAGTTGCCGGGCAGTGGTGGCGCACACCTTTAACCCCAGCACTTGGGAGGCAGAGACAGGCAGATTTCTGAGTTCCAGGCCAGCCTGGTCTACAAAGTGAGTTCCAGGACAGCCAGGGCTACACAGAGAAACCCTGTCTGGAAAAAAAAAAAAAGTTATAGATGGCTGTGAGCCCCCTGACATGAGTGATGGGTGGGACCTGAACTCAGGTCCTCTGTAAGAACAGTATGTGTTCTTTTTTTTTTTTTTTTAAAGATTTATTTTATTTATTTATTTATTTTATATATGTGAGTACACTGTCACTGTCTTCAGACACACCAGAAGAGGGCATCGGATCCCTTTACAGATGGTTGTGAGCCACCATGTGGTTGCTGGGATTTGAACTCAGGACCTCTGGAAGAGCAGTCAGTGCTCTTAACCCCTGAGCCATCTCTCCAGCCCCCAGTATGTGTTCTTAACCACTGAACCATCTCTCCAACCCTGACAATATTAAATTTTAACTTCATCATTATTTGTTGGTGGTAGTGGTGGTGATGGTACTGGGGATGATTTGAGGAGACAGGATCTATGCAGCTCCAGTTGACCTGGAACTTATTATGTAAACCATAGCTTTGAACTCAAGAGATCCTCCTGCCTCTGCATCTTGAATTCTGAGACATTAAAGGTGTGAACCACCATGCCCTGTCCAACATTACTTTGTTCTTAGGATTGCATTTTTAATTCTGTGTATATGTATATCCGTGTGCACATGAGAGCAGCTGCTTATGGAAGCCAAAGGTGTGGGATCTGCTGCAGTTAGGAGCTCCCTGATGTAGATTCTGGAAACCAAACTTGGGTCTTCTGTCAAGAGCAGCACATGTTCTTAAGCACTAAGTCATCTCCTCAGCCCTTAACTTTCCTCTAATAGCCTTTCAGCTTGTGACTCCTGGTATGTAGGCTAGGTCATATCACCAGGCTGTGGTACTTAGCTCTCCTTCCCCCAGAAGTCTGTAATATTCCCTTTGTCCTGCAGAACTGAAGGCTCTCTCTGTTCACTCCACCCCTCTCATACCTCAGTGTCATGACCACTTCTCCTGATATGGCTTTTCTGAAGAAGAGCTCCCAGCTTCCATTCTCTGAACTTGGCTTCTTTTACTTCTGAATCAAGGAGCAGGTTAAGACACACACACACACTAAGTCATGTACCAGCCAAATAAGGAGTAGGACACTGAAAATAAAAACTGGCTTTTTCTTACTGTTAAAAGTAACTTGTCCACCCAGAACCTTAAACTCAGTACATTGAATGGTGATTTCTTGATAAAAGAGGCCCACAGAGAGGAATTGGACTTTAAGCAGTGTGTGTGTGTGTGTGTGTGTGTGTGTGTGTGTGTGTGTAATAAATACTAGCCAAAGGAAGCTGTTGCAGGTCTATTAATACCTTACAAAATGATCACAAGACAATGTCAAAGACGAAGTCAGTGCACCAGGAAAATGTTAGTTTTAGAGCAGCATGTATCTAGCTCAAAAGATAAGCAAGACATGGTGAAGGAGTTGACTCTGGGTAAAAACAATCACCGCACAACTCTGACAGCCAGAAGAACCTTGTGTAAAGAGTCTAATGGGGTAGCGCCTATCTGTAATCTCAGCAAGACAGGAGAAAGAGACAAAGTGTCCAGAAGCTCATATGCAAGCCAGCCTAGAGCAGAAACAGAAGAGAGACCTCACCTTAAAAGGGGAGTGAGGGATGGGCACTGGGGTCTTAACAAGGTGGTAAGAACTGACTTCCAAAGCATGTCCTCTGACCACTACACATACCCCTTCACTCATGCATACTCATACAAAATAGTATATATTCAGAAGTTAAGAGAGATGGGCAGAAGGCCAGTGAGGTGGCTCTTACCCACTGAGTCTGACAACTTGAATTCAATCCCTGGGACTCACATGACAGAAGGCGAAAACTGACTTCTGAAACCTGTACTGTGACCTCCACATGGGATATATGTATCCCCCAACATACAATAATTTAAAAATTAAAGGTCCTGGATGGCTAAAGGGTTAAGACCACTCCTTGCTTTTTCAGAGGACCCGGACTTACAGCTTGTAAGTCCAGGTCTAGGGGATCTCACGCCCTCTTGTGGCCTACATGGACACCTGCAAGCATGAGTTGTACACACAGACACATACATATATATAATTAAAAAAAAAAAAAACCTAAAGGATAACTAAGAGAGTAACAAATCCACAATTGTGGTAGGATGTATTACAATTTTTGCAGAAACTGCTTAATAAACATATAATACAGATATGTAAAATTCACAAACTAATGTCTGCCTGGGTTATTAAAATCCATTTTTCACCGGGCAGTGGTGGTGCACGCCTTTAATCCCAGCACTTGAGAGGCAAAGGCAGGCAGATTTCTGAGTTTGAGGCCAGCCTGGTCTACAGAGTGAGTTCCAGGACAGCCAGGGGCTACACAGAGAAACCCTGTCTCAAAAAACCAAAAAAAAAAAAAAAAGGAAAAAGAAAAAAAGAAAAATCCATTTTTCTTGGCAATACCTTATATAGCCCAAGGTGCCTTGAACTTATTATGTTCAAAGGTGACTAAAGTTCTTGCCTTTAGTTCCCAAGTGCTGGGATTACAGGCATGAACCACCAAACCTATTTTATGTTAGAGACAGACAGATAGAAGCCTGGTTTCATGGTTGCAAAGCAAGCATTTTGTGAACTGAGCTACAGCTCTGATTCTTTCCTGTAAGTATGTATAATGCCTGAGTAAGGGTTTCTACTTGTCAGGCAGTCAGGACAACTTCCAGGAGTCAGTTCCAGCCTTCCACCTTACCTTAAGGCAGGATCTCTCTATTCCAGACTGTGAGCTTCCAGGTAGTTCTCCCTGTCACCACTGCCTTACTTGCCTTAAGATTATTGGGGTCCTTAGGCTGGAGAGATGGCTCAGTGGTTAAGAGCACTGACTGCTGCTCTTCCAGAGGTCCTGAGTTCAATTCTCAGCAACCACATAGTGGCTCACAACCATCTGTAATGGGATCCGATGCCCTCTTCTGGTGTGTCTGAAAACAGCTACAGTGTACTCACATACATGAAATAAATAAATTAAAAAAAAAAAGATTATTGGGGTCCTAAATGTACACTGCTTCATGCACCTTTTACACAGGTTCATGGAACTGAACTTAAGGTCAGAACTGCATGGTAAGTGCTTTTACCCACTCCATGGCCCCTGTTCTTCTTAATATGTAATTTTGGTGCTGGGGGTCACACCCAGGTCATGCATATCCTAAGTATACACTGCCACTATTTCTTTCCAACTGTGAAAGAAATACATAGTAGTGGTAGGATAGTATTAAAGATCAAGGAGGAAATTACCCCAGCACAATGACTGAGTCAGACATATAGAATCCTGGTTTCATGGTTGCAGGATAGGCATTCTTGGGAGAAGTACAAGGACACATACTACCATGCAGTAACTGCAGAGCCAGCTTGGGGGACATTATTAGCTTAGTAGGGAGGGAGGCTGGTGTGCACAGTGAATTGGAAAAAGTTCCACAGAAAATGTGAGGTGGGAGTGGCAGTACCAAGGCTCAGGTGATAAGAGCATCTGCGTAGCAATCGCAGGACCTAGCAAAGCTTGCCCAGGCAAAGGCAAAGGGATCAGTTCAAGGTCATCTTCCAGATAATTCAAGGCCAGTCCGTTCCAGAAACCCTGTCTCAACACTAAGGGGCTGGTGAAAGCTCTACGGCTCGGTAGAAGCCCTCTTGCCTAGCATTCATGAGGCTGGGTTCAGTCCCCATAGACAAAATAAACTGACACATGGTAAGGCTCTCACGGGAATTCCTTGGGTAGGTAGAATGGGAGGACACCCAGGAAGAGGCATTACATGGTATTCCTGTTAACTATGGTGCTTTTGTATCATCAAGCAATGTGGACAGGCGGGGCTGGGAGAGAAAGGCTGTGCTGAAGGGAGAAGGGGGCCAAGAGAGTAAGAACAAGGAAGTTGAGCTGGGCAGTGGTGCGGTGGCACATGCCTTTAGTTCCAGAATGTGGGAGGCAGTCCAATCTCTTGAGACTTGAGTTCAAGGCCAACCTGGTCTACAAAGGACAGTCAGGGCTACACAGAGAAAAAGAGAGAGGGAGAGAGGGAGGGAGGGAGAGAGAGAGAGAGAGAGAGAGAGAGAGAGAGAGAGAGAGAGAGAGAACAGCAAGACTGAGAAGTGAAGAAAAATAACAACCCTGTGGCATGATAAAGAATTTAGACTTCTGGGCAGTGAGGGACCCCGCAGATGAAGGCACTTATTTACAAATATAGCAACCTCAGTTTGATCCCTGACCAAGACTTCTGGAACTTGTCCTCTATCCTCTAAAAGGTACCTCCCATGATTCACATACACAAGAAATAATCATACATAAATTTAAAGTAGTTTGTGCTTTTCTTCCAGGGAAGGAGACACAGAAATATTCTGACATACTGCCATCCAGTTCATACACAATGTTACAATATGAGTGTGAAAACTCCCCCCGGCCTCATGTGTTGCAAGGTTTGCTCTCCGCTTGGTGGAGCTACTTGGAGGAGATAAAACCTAGCTGGTTGGTAGCGTCCATCCCTAGAAGATACCTAGTCTCAGACCCCTTGTTTGTCTTTTTCCTGGTTGTCATGAAGCGAACAGCCTTCTTCACACATTCCCACCACCATGATGTTCAGCCTCGATTGGTTTCTGGCCACGTTGAACAGATAATTGGGTTTGTTGAGGACATCAGCTGTGGATCTGTGGTTTAAGCAAAGGACTTTTTTTGTTTTACTATTTATTCAAATCTTATGTGTTCAGATGTGAGAAGTAGATTCCAGCAGCACAAAGATCACCAGGGACTAACATCAACTCCTCTCAGTAAACGGTCTCTTCTACCACCTCTTGTGGAAGCCTTAAGTCACTGAAGTCATGGCAGAGCCAGAAACAGATGTCCAAGTCCAATTCTTAAAAGGTATTTCAGCTTTTAAAATTTGTGTATGTGTACACTATGTGTGTGCAGGTACCAACAGAGGGCAGAAGAGGACATCAGATCCCCAGCAGTTAGAGTTAGAAGTGATTGTGAACTGCCCAACAATGGGTACTGAGAACCAAACTCAAGTCCTATGGAAGAACAGCAAGTACTCCTAATCACTAAGCCATATCTCAAACCCTCTGTATTTCAATTCTTAGAGTGTCACAGTTAGAATGAATTATGTACCACAGACAAGAGGAAATACTTTGAAGGTCTTATACTTCAAGTTAAAGTCCAAAAAGTCCCCAGCTATAAAATGTCTGACCTCATCTGTTAAGTTCCACATCTGGAGAGGTAATGTCATTCATTGTGTAATACTCAGTTTGTACAATAAATGAATAACCTGGAAAAAGGGGAGAGTGTGAACTATATAATCTGTGAAACTGTGAGCCAAGATTGATGCTTACCCACAGATAATGTTTTATCCATGTCAGTTATTTGGTTGTGGCAACAATACAGTAACTAATACATGAAGGTAGGAGGGGTGTATGGAGAAAGGAGACTGCAGAGATTCCCTGTGAGGCCGGGACCAAAGGCCAAGGCCAATTTAGGAGTCATGAGAATATGGAAGAAGGCGTGGATCAGATGTTGACTGACAAGCTGTAGGGATGAGAAGGAATCACACAATACATTTGGAATAACTCCCATGTTTGCAACCTGCATCAATGGGCAGTTGGTCTTAATTATCCTCCTTAGGCTGGACAGGTGGCTCATCAGTTGAATATGAATGAGAATGGCTCCCACAGGCTCATATACTTGCATGCCTAGTCCCCAGTGAACTGTTTGGGAAGGATTGGGTGTGGCCATGTTGGAGGAGGTGTATCACTGGAAATGGGCTTTTAAGTTTCAAAATCCCAGAACCAGCCTCTCCTTTCTCTCTGTCTGTCTCTGTTCTCTGTCTCTGTATCCCCCCCAACCCCCTCTCTGGCTGCTGCCTGTAGATCAAGATACAAAGTTCTCACTACTGCTCCAGTCTGTTTCCTGCCATGATGGTCATGGTCTAACCCTTTAAAACTATAAGTAAGGCCCCAATTAAGTGCTTTCTTTTATAACAGCTGCTTTGGCCATGGTGTCTCCTTACAGCAATAGAACAATTACTAAAATACTGTTCTTCTGCAAGATCCAAGTTGGCATTTGGGAACCCATGTAAGATAGTTCACATCTGCCTATAACTCCAACTCCATGGGTCTACAAAGTGAGTTCTACAACAGCCAGGGCTACACAAAGAAAATCTATCTCAAAAAAAAAAAAACTCAAAACAAAGAGCCAAAAACAAAACAAAAACCCTTCCTGTATCAGAGACATGGCTCAAAGACTCTTGCCCCTGCCAGGATTGGTGACCTCAGCTTCATCCCTGGAACCTACGTGGCAAGACAACCAACTCCTACAAGTCGACCTCCACATGCATGCCATGATATGTGTGTGCATGCATGAATACACACACCAAAAATAAATGTAAAAAACATCTAGGCTGAGGTACATAATTCTTTCCCAGCATGAGACACGGTTTAATCTCCAGAAGGGAAAAAAAACACCTTATTTTGCTATGAATGAAAATTGTTCTCTAAATTTTTATTTGATAAAAAAGTATGTTGTGTTGTTTGGAAAGATAGAACTAGAAGCTAATCGTAAATCTGACAAAGAGGCAGAATTTGGCTCGGCTTAATTTCTAGTAATTAGAATGACCAACAGTGAAACGGACTGCTTATGAGCTGGCCTTGAACTCAGAGTAGTCCAGGCAGGCAAGCCTTGAATTTGTGATCTTCCTCTATCAATCTCCCAAGCTGAGATTAGCACCTGAACCATCAGGCCTGGCAACAAATGATAAAGGAACCTGAATGATCGGTTCTATCATTGTATGAAATTAAAGACAAATATTAGATGATCCATCACAGTATCCTACAAAAAAAAAAAAAAAATGAGTTCATGGCCATCTTAATGTTAATCTCTTCATAACATTCCTAGCCTACCATTTTCCATGGCTGTAATATCCTTCTAAAAACATCAAGCCAAGGCAGAGAAATTTACCCATTGCTACATGAGCCAAGCATACCTTTTTAGTTTTTGGCATCATTCTTAGATATTATACCACACAAAATGATCTATAGCTAGTTCATAATTTGGTATGAAGATGGCTACATACATTTATATAGTCTGCAACAATGTCTACAAGAGATTGAGAGAGTTGTGTGTGACAAGTTTCTGACCAAAAAAAAAAAGTTTTATCAAAGAAAAGTTTCAGAGTTCACTTTAGGATTCCATTTACAGTCACTGTGCTGTTTTAACTGACACAAGTGTGACTCCCATATAAAATCACTCCCTTCTGAAAAACTATTCTGTCTCTGTTTAGTAGTGCATTTCCTTTATGCTACAGGATGGGCAGGGATGGGGAAATATGGAAAGCCATCCGTTGGGTTGGGAACACTCAGGGAGCACCACCCAAACCCAGGAGGAGCCCTGCTGCAAACCTCGAGCCTCAGCCCCTCTCTGGCTTGACTGTTTGTGTACTCTGAAGTAGCCTAAGTCAGAGGTGGAATCCAGAGAGGTCCAGATGCTGAGGCCAGATGTTATATGTGAGAGGGCAGGAAAAGTGGGGGAGGTGAGTTCCCTGAGAGCATCTAGTAACTAGAGGTTGACATCAAATTACTTTTCACCACAGGACTAGGAGTTTAAAAAAGGACAGGAGTCAGGCCAGTGCTAAGTGCTTCTGTTCTACCTTAGGTTATTTACTGCTGCTATGAGACTCCCTGTCAGTGATGTCAAAAGGGAAGATATGTGGTCTGCTACAGTACTACCTGACTGCTCTTCAAAACATTGTACACTGTTCCAAGAGCCTAAAGTATAGTGATTACAGAAACCCATGATGGGGTCTTGTTTTGTTTCCCCCTATTAAGCCCATCAGCACCAAGTTTCCTGAATTCATGGAATCATTTACCAAAGCAGCATATTCCTCGTCCAGTATTAAAGCTGGATTAGGAAGAGTGCTTTTGAAATACAGCCCCTGGGGGCCTGGAATAGTTGTTCGCTTTTAATCCCAGCACTCAGAAGGCAGAGGCAAGCAGGTCTCTCTGAGTTCAAAGTCAGTCTTGTCTACATAGTGAATTCAAGAACAGCCAGAGGTACAGTGAGCGCCTGTCTCACATACAAAAAAAGAAAAGGAAAAGAAATACAGCCTCTATTTCTCTTCTCAGAGCGTATGATGACTCAGAATAGTCTTCCCTCTGCCTTCTGTGCTCACCAGACTGACTCCAGCTAGTGAAATCATTGGAATTTTGTTGCAAATAAGCATCCATCCCCACCTTGGAAAGAAAGGCTCTTCTGGTATGAGAAAATTGGTTTAGTGCAAACCCCTTCCCAAAAGAGGGTGACTGGTCCCCAAGCTTCCTTCTGTTCCCAGTGCGTAATTTACTACTTGCCTCACAGTTTTTTTAAGACAGGTATCCGTTCCTGGGAAATCCTGCTGATCACTGTGTCAGGATGCTTTCCAGTCAGCTCCACTTTAAGTGAATTGTTTGAGGTGGAACAGACCCTAAATTGGTCCTATTAAAGCAGGTAAGGCAAGAACTCTATAGACCCAGGATGTGAGGAAAATAGTTCATGGCGCTCTCATGTGGATGCATTCTCTGATGTTTAATTCAGCAGAGACTCTCAGAGAATTTTTGCTTTACACCCATTACATTCAAAGGCTTCTCTCCAGTGTGAATCCTCTGATGGCGAACAAGAGCTGAGCTATACCTGAAGGCTTTCCCACACTTGTTACATTCATAGGGATTCTCCCCTGTGTGGATTCTCTGATGCTGAATAAGGCCAGAACTGTAGGTAAACTTCCCTCCACATTCCATACATTCATAGGGCTTCTCTCCAGTGTGGATTCTCTGGTGCTGATAGAGGTGTGAGCTCTGGCTGAAGGCTTTCCCACACTCATGACATTCATAGGGCTTTTCTCCAGTGTGGATTCTCTGATGATGAATCAGGGTGGAACTCCTGCTGAAGGCCTTCCCACACTCATTGCAAGCATAGGGCTTCTCGCCAGTGTGGATTCGTTGATGGTGCGTAAGAGTGGAGCTCCAGCTAAACGTTTTCCCACACTCGTTACATTCATAAGGCTTCTCCCCAGTGTGGATTCTCTGATGTAGAATGAGAGCAGAGCTACAACTGAAGGTCTTCCCACAATCCTTACATTCATAAGGTTTCTCTCCAGTGTGGATTCTCTGGTGCTGAATAAGATGTGCGCTCTGGCTGAAGGCCTTTCCACACTCACTACATTCATAGGGTTTTTCTCCAGTGTGAATTCTCTGATGTTGAATGAGGTCTGAAGTTCGATTAAAACTCTTGCTACATTCATCACACTTATGGGGTCTGTCTCCCATGGGAAGTCTTTGATGTGAAGTAAGTTTAGAATTCACAGTGAAGCTGTTCCCAAACTCACTGTATTTCTCATTTCTTCCTCCCATATGAGTGAGCTTTTCCTCAACTCTCACTTGGTGAAACTCTTGGACGTTCCCATTCAGTCTTCCAACAGAGGAATTCCCTAGCTGCCTTTGCAGACTGACTTCTTGTTCGTAGGCTTCTTCAAACTTAAGACCCTGAGAAGCATCCTTTTGGAATGGCCCCAGTATCATCTCACATGGTGCCATACCTTCAGAGATTACTTGATCAGTTCCAGTTTTGCAGTCACCATCTAGCACAATTAAAAAAAAAAGTGTCATATGTTATTTGTGAGAAAATACAAGTCAGAGGACAGATAATCATTTGACATTTATAGTGCCCAAAGTACATACCCCTCTGCTGGCCTGAAGAGAGGCCTTTCAAGTTGTTTGTATAACTAAAGTAAAGTTAAGACAAATAGGCTAAAGAGACAGAAGGAATAAGGGAGGTAAAGTCGGCAAGAAAAGATGTGAACTCAGAGGAAGTCAAGGACATGCTGAGGTGAGAGATGGCCGGCTTTATTGGGAACAAAAACTAGGTAAGAGAAGCTAAAGAGTTAGCTCGAAGGTTAAGAGCACTTGTTGCCCTTACAGCGGACCCAGGTTTGATTCCCAGCACCAAAACAATACATTTCAAGGGGTACATAAGCTCCTGAACAAGAGTAGGTCCTTGGAATAATCTAACAGAAAAGAGAGGAACAGAGAGCTCTACAGAGTTCACTTAGTCATGGAGCACTCCCTTAAATGTCCGAAAATCCCAACATACTAATCCTTTAGAAGTCTATTTGTGACATGTTAAGTCGTGAAAACACAGGGCTTTGGTGTTAATAGAATGGGGCTCAGCCAGATGTAGTGGCTCACACCTATAACCCCAGCACTAGAGTGGCTGACGTGGAAGGATTGATTATACAATGTAAGGTCATCCTGGGCTACTTAATAAGTTCCAGGCTGGCCTAGGAGGGTGCAGATAAATGAATACCTCCGTGCATGCATACATAGACATACATAACAAGAAAAAACAGCAGAGCTGGAGGTTTGTCTGTCATCAGCTCTATCATCATGCAGAAGGTATCTAAGTTCGTTGTTTGTTTGCTTGTTTGTTTGAGGCAGGGTCTCTCTCATGTAGCCCAGGGTGGTCTCAAAGCCACTATGTGAACATATAACAGCTGGTCCACCTGCCTCTGCTCCTCAAGTGCCGAGATTACAAGTTCATGCTACCATGTCCAGTTGGCTTCTAACGGTCTTTTTGTTTTTTCCATATATGAGTGTTTGGCCTGCGTGTATGTATGTGTATCACATGCATGCTTAGTGTCAGATCTAGGGCTACAGAAGGCTGTGAGCTGTCGTGTGCTTGCAGGGAATCAAACACAGGTTCTCCAGAAGATCAGCTTAAGTTAACTACTGAGCCATCTCTCCAGTCTGCTTTTACACACCTATAAAATGAGGATAATACTAACCTCCTCAACTATGGAGTTACTGTGAGGAGTAAATGCAAGGTATCTGTGAAGCCTCCCAATACACTACAGATTACCCTGTAATGTGAGTTATTCTTACCATTACTAGTTTTTTTAAAAATTTATTTATTTTTAACGTATATGATTCTTTGTCTGCATGTATGTATATATGTATGCACCAAGTCTATGTTTATTGTCCTTGGAATCCCAGAAGATTACTTCGGATCCCCTGAAATGGAGTTACAAACAATTGTGAGCCTCCATGTGGGTAATAGAAACTGAACTTGGATCTTCTGCAAGAGTAGAAAATGCCATCTCTTGGGCAGAATTAGAGTTCTCTAAGACTACAGTGCCACTAGCCAACCCTGAAGCCAAGAGAGAGCATGTTCTGTCGAGAAGTACATGTCCTTACCCAGTGAGAACACATTCCCATAATTCTCCAGCATCACATCCCTGTAGAGGTCCCTCTGTGCAGGTTCCAAACGCTTCCACTCTTTCCAGATATAGTACACAGCTACATCCTCAAATGTCACCAACTCCTGAAACAGTCACATGGCCAGACATGCTGAAATTGCAAGGATCTGGACTGGTAAGACCAGACAACAGCCAGGAAGGGGCTGATAATACCTCTTTGGGATGTGGGCAGAGGTTGCAGCAATGCCAGCATGAACTTCCACAACAGGGTGCAATACTGAAGGTATAGTGATGAAAGTAGCTGCCTTCCAAGAGTCCATAACGGAAGTAATTTTTTTATTAGCATTTATTTATTTGGGGAAGGGGTATTACTGCACACATATGGAGGTCAGAGGTCAGTCTGAGACAGTCAGTTCTCTCTACCATGTGGCTACTAGGATTGAACTTGGATTCGCAGGATGGCAGCAGACACTTTATGTACTGCATCATCTCACTGACCCAGGTCTGTGGTCTTGATGGACAGAATTAGAATTTAGGGCACTTAATGAGACATCAAAAGGAAAAGAATGAAGGGAACCAAGGCTTACCTGGGAATTGGCCTTTAGAAGTGCAGCAGCCAGCATCTCGTCCCCCAGACTGTCCTTGTCAGGAAAGGAAGGGACTTTTGAAGAAGAAAGAGCTGAAGGACAATACCAGGACCAGGAGTCAATCTACCTGCTTTCTGACCCATGGTCACGTGTCTCAAAACCCACCAAACCACCCTGTCTCTCCTTTCATGAGTGTCGTACTCTTTTCTTTTTTAAATTCTTGGTGGGTCTGGGGCCCAAGCCTGTGCTTTGTGCTAAGCAAGTGTTCTGCCGCTGAGCTCCATCAACAGCTCCTCTTTCTTCAAACTGGGCCAGAGCCAGTTATGGTCTCACTTCCCTTCCATTACTGCAAAGTCTTTTAAGGGATTCTTTCTTCCTTCCTTCCTTCCTTCCTTCCTTCCTTCCTTTCTTTCTTTTTCTTTTTTGTTTTTTTTTGTTTTTTTTTTTTGTTGTTTTCTGAGACACTTTTAAGGGATTCTTAAGCAGAGAAAAGTGAGCAACTTCCCTCAAGCTCTGACAGAAAACACAACACCCACACCTCTTTTTAACATCCGCAGAGCAAATCTTTATCTAATACAATAGAGATGTTTCCTAGCTCTGAGCCTGACCACACACCTTTCCTCATCAGCCATAAGTTTGGTGTTTGTCTCTTAGGGCCTAGCCCACTATGTATAGCCAGATCTGATAAAAAGGACCCTACAAGCTGTTTTCTAAGAAACATGGGATCAGCAGACATTATGGTTGAAACCTGAGGCTGGAGCTCAGTGCTAAGTGCTTACCTAACATATGGATGGCTCTCGGTTCCAAACCTAGTAAATCATATCTCCCACAAAACTCTCTTAATGTTTGGGGAATTTTTTTTTCTCTATATGGGTGGAGGTGACAATGTCTGTGTGAGTGTGGATGCATGCATGCCCTGTGGAGGTCAGAGGACAACCGCAGGTGTCAGTCCCTGTCTTCTACCTTATTTGAGACAGGGTATCTTTGTGGTTTTTCTGCTATGTTCGCCATGCTAGCTGGCCTATGAACTTCTGAGAATCCTCCTGTCTAGCTCCTATCTCCCCGTAGGAATGCTGGGATTATATTCTTACTATACATCTGATTTAATGTAGGTTCTGGGGATTCAAGCTCATGTCCTCAAGATTCCATGGAAGACATTTATCCAGTCAGCCATCTTTCCAACCCCAAAACCCTTTAATGTTTAAAAGAAAAAAAGGTATGAAAATGTAATAAAACATCAGTTTAATCCCAACACTCCAGACACAAGTCAAGAACCTGGAAAATTCAAGGCCAGCCGGGGCTATATAGTAAGACTCTGTCTGAAAAAAATCAAACAAGCAAACCAAGTGTGCTGGCCCACACCCTTAACCTAGCACTTAGGATACACAGCAGGCAGATCTCTTTGACATTCAGATCATTCTAGTGTACACAGTTGAGTCTCTGGCCAGCCATGGCAACAAAGTGAGAGCCTGTCTCAGGAAAACAAAACACAAACAAGGAAACAACGGAAAGATATGAGAATGCCCCCACTCCGCGCCCCAACCTCATGCCTTACCACTCTCTAACAGGGGCAGAGATTCCTGAGATGCATGGTCTGCCTGGGTTTCCATGGGCAGGGGAAAATGCTCTGGTCACTGGTCTGCTAGCTGTAGGCACAGCAGGAGGCAAGTTTTGAAGAAGGACTGCAGAAGCAAGAAATCAAAACTGATTTTGAAATGCCTCCTGATTTCAGAAAGAGGGAACTGAACTTCCATACCCAGGAACAGTGAGAAGAAACACATGGGACTACTCCTTTAGATCCCTGTGAATAATGGCACTTCCTCCCTGTTATGAGACCATACAAGAAATCCAGACATCCAAATTTTGTTCCACTCACCCAACATTTTGAGTAAAAAGTGTTAACAATGAGGTGGCTATCATTCCACAGAATGAAATAACTGACCCGAGCCCAGTATGGTATCTCACACTAGGGAGGTGGGGGCAGGAAGATCAGGAGTTTGAGGCCAACCTGTGCTATAAGAAATGTTACCTTGGGACTAGAGGGATGATGGTTCAGTGGTTAAGAATACTACTTGGTGCCCTTCCTGAAGACCCAGGTTGAATCCCAAGCACCTAAACTGCAACTTGCAACATCTGGAACTTCAAACTCTAAAAAGAAACCTTACCTCAAAAGACAGTTTTAAGCTGGGCGGTGGTGGCACACGCCTTTAATCCCAGCACTTGGGAGGCAAAGGCAGGCGGATTTCTGAGTTTGAGGCCGGTCTGGTCTACAGAGTGAGTTCCAGGACAGCCAGGGCTACACAGAGAAACTCTGTCTTCAAAAATACAAACAAAAATAAAAAAGACAGTTTTAAAAGCTAACCCCAGTTATGCTTCCTCTAGCTCTACATGAGATCCTGCCTCACAGGAGACACAAGGGGCCGGAGTGCTGATCAGTGGTTCAGAGTACTGGCTGCCCTTCAGAGGACCCAGGGTTTGACTCTCATCATTCACATTGGTGGCTCACAACTTTCTGCAACTCCAGTCCCAGGGGATCTGATGCCATTTTTTGTCCTATGGAGACACTACATGCACATGGTACACAGATATATACACAGCAAAGCTCCCATCTACATAAAATAGGACAATCTGAGATGAGTATGAGACCTCATCTCAAAAAGGACAAAAACAACAAAATTACCTCCTTTTAAAGGTCAACCAGCTAGACTGTTACAAAGACTCTTGTCTCAAAAACAACAACAACAACAAAAAGGTTAATCAAAGGGACTGCAGACTTGGCTTAGTGGTTTAGAGGACTGGCTGTACTTCCAGAGGGACAAAGGTCAATTCCCAGCAGCCACATGATCTCCTCCTCTGGGCCTCTCAGGCACCAGGCACAGCGTGCAAGTGGTGGACAGACATACATGCAGGCAACTCACCTATACATTTAAAATAAAAATTCAAAAAAAGTGTACCGTTAAAATATTTTGCCGGGTGGTGGTGGCACACACCTTTAATCTCAGCACCCAGGAGACAGGGGCAGGCAGTAAGTTGGAGGCCACCCTGGTCTACAGAAAGTTCCAGGACAGCCAGGGCTACAGAGATAAACTGTCTTAAAACAACAAAAAAGTGAACCAACCACTTGGCATGGGTGGCACAGGCCTGAAATTCTATCACCTGAGAGGCTGAGACAGGATTCTGAGTGCCAACCTAGTCTCTAGCTCAAAGAAACAGGCATGCACACACACATACAACTTAAAAGCTGGGCATGATGATGCATGCCTTTGAACCTAGCTAGCACTTAGGAGGCATAGAAGTAGACAGATCTGAGTTCAAAGCCAGCCTAGTCTGCATAGAGAGTTCAAGGACAGCCAGGGCTATGTAGTGAGATCCATCTCAAAAACAGCAAACAACAGAGTAAAACTGTACGCCTAGCCATCCAGGTGTGGACAGGCCTTTCCCATGCCTTGTTAACTCTACTCTCTCAAGCTGCTCCTGAGGACCAAGAAAGACCACCTGACTGTAAGCACAGGTCAAGAGAGGCCTCGCCTCCTGAATCCTTCCCTTTTTCTTTGAAGTAACTCCCTATAAAACTAAAGTAGCAATGACTGGAAACTTAGCACCTTTTGTTCAGTTCTGAGGTTTTTGTCTGTTTGTTTTGGTCTTTCTTTATTGGGTAGGAATCAGGGTATAGCCCAGACTAGCCTGGAATTCACTCGATAGTATAAGTTGGCCTCGAAATTTATACTCTACCCCTGCTTCATTTGCCTCTGTGCTAGGATTACAGATGTGAGTAAGCCAATTTGGCTAATTCCTAGAAATTCACATTAGGTCAGTGTTTCTCAAACTTGTAGGTTGTGACCCCTTTGGAAGTTGAATTACTCTTTCACAGGGGTTACCTAAGACCATTGGAAAACACAGATATTTACATTACGTTTCATATCAGTAGCAAAAACTACACTTATGAAGTAGCAACAAAAATAACTTCATGGTTGGGGGTCACCACATGAGAAACTGCATTTAAGGGTCACAGCATGAAGAAGGTTGAGAACTACTGTTTTAGGTGCTACTGGTGCTGTATGATTAAGGAGTCAAAATGGAAAAATCATGTTTATTTCTAATATAGATACTTAAGAGGTATGGAGGTGAAAGGACTATGCTAGTAACTACCAGCAAAGACCATCACATACTCTCTTTTTACTACGTCCTAGAGAGCCAAAAAGAACAGAAGCTTCTCTGTGTTCAGCTAGGCTCTCAATGTCTTAGCCAGCTAACACACTGGACATACTTAGCCACTTCCGCAGGGAGCCTGCTCCAGCTTGTCCACGAAAGGGTATCAGGCAGTAAGTAAACTTAAAACCTATCCTATGCACAGGACATGAGATCTTGGTGAGGTCCCCGAGATTTCGGGTTCGTACCTCCTCCCAAGCCCTAGTTCTTACTGCTACCCAGAACTACTGTCACTCTCCGGTTCTCCGATCCAATTAAGGAAAAACTTCCTTCTCCTGCCGCCAGCACAGAAATCGGTGCACCGAGAGTACCAAGTTAGGGTGGCAGTCTGTCATCAGCTGTTTTAAAGAGAGGGACACCTCCGTAGCGACCCTGGGAATTTTAAACACTGGGGTTGAGGACGGTAGGAGACACACAAGCAGACCCGGAGTCCCACTACGCGACACTCGGGATCACGCTGCGCGCGTGCAGCTGGGGGTGCGGAGCTGGACAGCGACTGCAGGAGGAAGGTGGGCCCAGAACCCCCGCGGGCCGCGGACGTGTGAACACCAACCCCCTTCCCCGGCGACCACAACTTCCACCTCACCGCGAGTCCGGGAGATGGCCCACTCACCCTGGGGACAGGGACGTAAGACTTAGGGGGCCGGACACGAAACAGGTCCTGTTGGACCCTGTCACAGACCCACACAACCGAGAACAGAACAAAGAACGGAAATTGCCCCTCCCCATATCGTTTCCGGGTCGACCTTTCTCACCACCCACTACATCACCCGAAAGGCAAATGCCCACTTGCTCTCTCTAGGAAAATGGGAGGTCTTCATCTCTCGATGGTTCTCTGACTCAAAGAAGATTGGTGTGCGGGGAAAACAAGCGCACCAGACTGCGTCTCCTGCTGGCCAGGTTTGGAAGAGACGCTGCTTAGTCCTTGAAGAAGCTGGAGGTCCAGGAAATCGCGGGCACAAGTTCCAGTGGCTCTGAGAGTACACCATCACCCAAACCTCCATAGCAATTATAAGAAACTTGAAGAGTCCGTTAATATAAATGTACACCATGGGCCGGGCGTGGTGGCAAATGCCTTTAGCCCCAGCACTGGGGAGGCAGAGCCAGGAGGATCTCTGTGGTGTTCGAGGCCAGCCTGGTCTACAATACAAAACAAAACAAAAAACAGAAGTGTGCCATTGGCACTCAGTTTTTAAAAGATTTATTTTAATAGATTTATTTACTATTTATTTTATTTTAATATTTATTTAATATTTATTTAAAGATTTAATATTTTAATATTAAATATTTTAGTGAGTGTTTTCCATGCTTGTATGTATGTATGTATGTACACTCGATTCAGATGTAGGTCATGAAGCCATCACATCTTCTAGAACTGGGGTTTTGGTAACAAATGGCCATGTGAGTGCTGGGGATTGAACCTGAGCCCTCTGGAAGAGCAGCCAGTACTCTTAACTGCTAAGCCAACTCTCCAGCCCTTGGCTTTGCATTTAGATTGTTTGACTAGCCTGGCTGAAGTCCTGGGTCCCCATCCCCAGGAGAGCATAAACCAGACAATATGATATGGTACTGTATTCCTAGCATTTGGGAGGTGGTGGTGGGAAGATCAAGAATTCAAGTTTATTCTTCAGTACATACTGAGTTCAAAGCCAGCCTGGGCTGTATGAGATGTCCCACATAAATGATTTAGCACTTATGACTCTGGGATGGAGGTACACACCTATAATTCCAGTGCTTTAGAGCCTGAAACAGAAGGATAGTCAAAACTTTGAGGCCAGCTTTGATTACAGACTAAAACTCAGTCTCAAAACAAACGATAATAATTAACTACCTTATTAACAAGCACATATTTAAAATGAGATTCCTATAAAGCCTCACGTCTGAGGTTCAAGAGGAACCCTGAGGCAGATTGTGGTTTGGGGATAAACAATTTATTCTAAGGGTTAGTAATGCTACAGAGATTGTGCCGAAAGTTGTGAAGAGATTCCAAGCCAGGGAGACTACTAACAGGAGTGAGGGGTGATATCGCATCTTACAAGTTTTAGAGAGGTAGGTAACCCTGTTCCATGTCATTAATGAATAGTCAATAGTACACGCTAGAGAGATGGTAGTAAATATCGAGTACTGTTATTCCAGGACTGGAGTTCATTTCCCAGTACCAATGTCTGTAGGCTCACAACCACCTCCGACTCTAGCTCCAAGGGTAAGGAGGAAAAGTTTGGTTCTTTAGCTAATGTGTGTCCATCATATGAGATGTGGCACCTGTAACCGCTGATTGCTGTGTTTTTGTGCACTGCCTTAGGGGAAGTGAGGACTGCAGACTCACAGGAGCTGCATGTCTTTTTCTTTACAGAAGCTATGAGGATGGAGAAAGGGGTTCTGCAAGTCAGCATAGCCTGATTAGTCCTGAGCCCAAGTCTAACATTTTCAAATAAAATCTTTTAATTAGTCAACTAATTCATTGAACAGGGTATCACTCTGAAATTCTGGCTGGCCTGGAACTTGCTATGTGGACCAGGCTGGCCTGGAATTCACAAAGAGCCTTCTGCTTCTGCTTCTGCTTCCCTAGTGCTGGAATTAAAGCTGTGCACTACCATGCCTGGCTCTCAAACATTTTGATTGACACAGAATGCTCTCCTTGTGGGGCTGGAGAGATGACTCTAGTAACGGAAGCCTTTGTTACTGATGTACACACAACCATATCTCTCACTTAATGGGAATAAGAGGTAGTTTATTCTAAGTCCTATTTGAGTAATCCTGGCTGAGGAGTGTAGATTTAGGTTACCCCAAATTCCATGTTCTCACATGGAAGCAGTTTCATGTATTGTTACAGTTTTACAGAACAATGAAAGTCACACATTATAGCAAGTTAAACACACATTGGTGGTACATCAAGGAGAGAAGGCTACAGAAATCTGGAGCAAGCTTTTCTGCAGGCCCTCAGATGCTATCTGATGTTCTTAGCTTTTGGTTGGTAGAAGCTAGAAGTCTGTTAGTTAATAGATTCTAAATCTACAGGTTTAGATTTTAAATCGCAAGATGTTTTGACACAGAAGTGGGCAAGGAATGGCTGTTTAGGGGGCTATTTTTGTAATCAGACTCTGGACCAGTAACATTTCATACTGTCCACATTACTGGGGTTCTAATCAGTCTGTCAAACCCTACAGACACATCTTCCAAGTCTAGAAGCCTATAAACAGCTGACAGCTTTCATCTAACCAACTCCTGCAAGTTGTCCTCTGACCTATGCACACACCACACACCACACCACACCACACCCACACACACACACACCACACACACACACACCACACACCACACTACACACACATACGCACACACACCACACACACCCCACAACACACACACACACACACCCAAACACACACACACACCACACACACCACACACACACACACACACACACACACACACACACCAAATAGAGTAAAAAACAAGAGTGTTCTCTTATACATTATTATCGTTTTGTTTTTTGAGACAGGGTTTCTCTGTGTAGCCCTGGCTGTCCTGGAACTCACTCTGTAGACCAGGCTGGCCTCGAACTTAGAAATCCGCCTGCCTCTGCCTCCCAAGTGCTGGGATTAAAGGCGTGCGCCACCACTGCCCGGCTACTGCCTGACTTTTCTACACATTATTAAAATCTGAAAAAAAAATCATTTTAAGACAGAGGAAGGGGACCCATCTCTTCTTGAGCTCTAGACAGGTGTTGAGCTTTTTAAACATATTGTTAAATTGCTACTAGCATTAATGATGACATTTTCTTTGTTTTGTTTTTGCTCTAATGGATTTTCAAAAAAGTTTTTAATATAAAAACTCTCAATGTTTATTTTCCTATAAGTAACCAAAGATATTGGGAATAGGGCAACTTGAGTCCCTAACTATCATCTATTCTACCCATCCCTCTCACTGTCCAGGCTGCCCTGAGGAAAAGGACTATCGGTCGCAAAATTAGCCAGACTAGCCTTAGACCAACACCAGCAATCTGGGACACACAACAGAAGCCGTGAGACAGCTGTGTAAAGATTGAAGCTGATTTCCTAGTCTTCCTAAGACATAGTTTCCCCTGTGTGTTTGACACAGTTGCTACCAGATGTTTTGCTGTCATGGGCCTCTGTGAAATGTCAGCGAATCTGAAAGCATTTCTACCTTGACAGGAAGGGAGCCCTTCCCCTAGTAGAAGGACTACTGTGAATCAGTGCACAAACTTCAGTGACTGTGATCGGTATCAGATGGGTGTTATTGGCCCCAAATGAATGCCTGTGAACCAAATACTCTTTCTTGGCTATTTAAGCAGGTCACTTAGCCCCAGTTATTGATCCAAGTAGGAAAGATAGTTGTCTTGATCACTGTTCTATTGCTGTAAAGAGACACCATGACCAAGGTAACTCTTCCCCCCGACACACCTCCCCCCTTGAGACAAGGTTTCTCTGTGTAGCCTTGGCTGTAATGGAACTCACAAGTGACCAAGTCCCTATAGATTATATGCAACGTGAAAATTTTTATATCCTGAATAAATTGCATTCCCCGTTCCCTTTACAGCCTTTCCTCCTTTTGATCGCAGTTTTCTCTGCATCTAGTATTGACAGGGTATCCAATTTGAGCCCTGAAAACTAACAGTCCTACTTGGGAGGTAAAGGCAAGAGGATCAAAGTTCAAAGCCATCTTCAGATACACAATACAGAACTCATGGCCAGGCTGGTTTACATGGGAACTGGTAGCAGCAATACAACTCAACACACCGAGCAGCACCCTGGGCTATCAGTTACTGGCAGACGCCCCGCCCACTAGCGGCACCAAGTACTGAGCATGCACCCCTCGCCGACGGAAGCCGGGAAGGAAAGGGGCGGGCCGTGGTTGGCGGGCGCGGGGAAAATGGCGGCGGCGGCGGCTGCGGCGGCGGCGAACGGGAGCGGAGGCAGCAGCGGCATGGAGGTGGATGCAGCAGGTAACGGGGTGCTCGGAGCGGCTTCTGGAGTCGCCCTCGCGGAGTGTCTTGAGTACTTCTTAAACCTGGGGGAAGCGACATCTCTCTCGGGATAACTTGAGGGCAGGGATGGACGGCCCGGCTCTGCCGGTCCCTTGCGCCCATGTCTAGGGGAGAATGTGGGCCCGAGCTCTCACCCGTTATGTTTTTCTTTCACCTTTAACAGTCCCCAGCGTGATGGCCTCCGGAGTGACTGGGAGTGTTTCCGTCGCTCTTCATCCCCTTGTCATCCTCAACATCTCAGACCATTGGATCCGCATGCGCTCCCAGGAGGGGCGGCCTATGCAGGGTGAGTGTTGTGTGTAAATCTCAAAATCTCCTCTTGGAGATCTCCTCCAATCACTTTTCCCTTTCCTCTCCTTTCTTTCAAATTACTGTTTCCCCAGTCATTGATTCACACTGACTTCAGAGTCTCTGGAAAGGTTTTTGATGCTTGATCCTCAACGATTGTCCTTGTGCTTCTGCTCTCTCCCCTTAGTGATTGGGGCTCTGATTGGAAAGCAAGAGGGGCGAAATATCGAAGTAATGAACTCCTTTGAGCTGCTGTCCCACACTGTGGAAGAGAAGATTATCATCGACAAAGAATATTATTACACCAAGGAGGAGCAGTGTGAGAGGGGAATAGAAGTGGGTGGGAAGAAGTGGGAAGATTTTTGTTTTGTGGGAAGATTTTTGTTTTGTTTTGGTCTTAAAGAATAAAAGATCTGGAGATGTAGGGCAGTTGGGTAGAGTGATTGCTTCAGGAAGCCCAGAGTTGAGTCCTCAGTACCATCTAACCCAGAAGATAGAGGTCAGAAGTTCAAGGTTATTTTCAGCAAGTAAAGGATAAGAGACGAGAGAATAGAAAGGTGTAGTTATTTTAAACTGACCCAAAATTTGAGGAGGGAGGGAAGAGCCGGTAAAGAAACACACCAGGTCCATCAAACTCAGGAAGAGAGGTTTAAAGGAGTATTTACTCTGGCCCCTTCTTCTTCAGTTAAACAGGTTTTCAAGGAGCTGGAGTTTCTGGGTTGGTATACCACAGGGGGGCCACCTGACCCCTCAGACATCCACGTCCATAAGCAGGTATAAAAGCTCAAATGTGTGCATGTTGGGGAAGAGAACAGAACATTAAGGGAAGAGGAGATACTGAGTTTCTGGGCTTTGCCTTATCTTCTAGGTTTGCGAGATAATTGAGAGTCCTCTGTTTCTGAAGTTGAACCCTATGACCAAGCACACAGATGTGAGTGCTGTTGACCCTATGTCTTCTTTATCATGATCATCTGCCACTATGCTTCTCCTCTAAGTTACTGTGACAGCATGTGTATTAGAGCATGCTTGAGTTGAAGCTCCAGGCTGCCTGTTCACGCCCATCAGTGGTGTGACTTCATCTCTTCAGTGGTGTTTCCTTATGTAATGTTGGCTTGGAGGAAATTAGAGGGAGAAAATTGTGAGCTAAATGTGGTGATAACGCTTGTAATCTTAGCACTGAGGAGAATGAGGCAGGAGGATTGTGAGTTCAAGGCCAGCCTGGCAAGTCTGTAAGGTCAAGTGCATTGCTTTTAGTAAGAGCTGTTTTCTTGTCTCCATCTGTGTTTTTACAGCTTCCTGTTAGCGTTTTTGAATCTGTCATCGATATAATCAATGGAGAGGTAATACTTACCCTGCAACCTTTAAATCCTGCCTTTAGCCTGTTTCCTGCATGCCGTGCACATGTGCACAGGCACAGAACAACCCTGGGTGTCCATCCTAGCTTTCTACCTTGAGATCTCGTTTGCCAGGCAGTTTGGCCTGTGAGCTTCTGGGAATTCTGTCTCCATTTCCCATCTTGCTGTAGGTGTTCTGGGATTATAGACACATGCTGCCACATCTCACTTAATGTGGGTTCTGGGGCTCTAAATTCAAATCCTCAGACTTGTGTAGCAAGTGCTCTACCTACTGAGCCATCTGCCCGGCCCTGTTTCCTGACTCTCCCTGTATGAGAACCCTTTACTCTGCAGGCCACAATGCTGTTTGCCGAGCTCACTTACACTCTGGCCACTGAGGAAGCTGAACGGATCGGTGTAGACCATGTGGCCCGGATGACAGCAACAGGCAGTGGGGAGAACTCCACTGGTAAGGGAGGTGCATTCATTCTTTGGAGGCATGGATTGGGTGTGGCCACGTGCGGCCTTTCATTTGCCCCATTCCCCTGCAGTGGCCGAACACCTGATCGCTCAACACAGTGCTATTAAGATGCTGCACAGCCGCGTGAAGCTCATCTTAGAATATGTCAAGGCCTCTGAAGCAGGTAGGAGAGGGGTCTCTTGGTCACTTTTAACCATTTTTCTTCCTGCCTGGAGAAGTGACAGCCTCCACATCAGTGCAGCCTCATTGTGCCCTTAGGCGAAGTTCCCTTCAACCATGAGATCCTGCGGGAGGCCTATGCCCTATGTCACTGTCTTCCGGTTCTCAGCACTGACAAGTTCAAGACAGACTTTTATGATGTGAGTGATAACACCCTTGATGGGGATGGGGAGGTTAGGCTCACACCACCTCTCATTGGCTGACATGAGGAACCCCTGGGAAACTGGTTCTTTCTATTCCCTCCAGCAATGCAATGACGTGGGGCTCATGGCCTACCTCGGCACCATCACCAAAACGTGCAACACAATGAACCAGTTTGTGAACAAGTTCAACGTCCTCTATGACCGACAAGGCATCGGCAGGCGAATGCGGGGACTGTTTTTCTGATGAGGGTTCTGGAAGGGATGATGTACGGGGCTCAGGCAACTGTTCCATGGACTGAGCACCACATTCCCCTTAGAGAAACTCAGTAATAAAGGAGCAGCCCCTTAGCAGCCCTCCCAGTGGCTTTGTCCTCTCAGGCACACTGCTTTCTCAGCTTGGACTCTCTCCAGGCAGCTTCACTCAGGCAGGACCCATTTATGAACACTGACCACTTGCCCACCTTTCAATGACATGAAGTGACCCCTTGTTGAGGTAGGCAGAATGTGATAGGACTGCCTGCTGCTTCCAGTTGTGTTCTGTCATCAACTCACATAGGCCAACTCCACAGAAATGACAAATGACTGCTTTCCCAAACTAATTTCACTGCAAGTGTTTTTTCATATTGCAAAGGGAGGGATGCCAAGCCCATCTTTATAATTATGGGTAACTCAAGTCCTTGTTTTTCTGTATCCTTAAGGTACCAAGGGGGTGGGGGGGTGATGTGTGCCTCACCCTTAGACCTTCCATTCCAAGTCATGCCTTGTGCCAGGTGCAACTTTCTGTGTCCTTCACCTCCCATGTCATCAATAGATGTGGGGGTCTAACACACCAAATGTCCACAATGGAAACATCTCAAGAAATCAGTGGACCTTGTACCTCCCAGCTTGACTAGCACATAGTAAGGCTCAGTACTACGAAAGTACCAGGAACTCTACAGGCTCCATTTAGTCCTTACCACACCTTAGTTATTAACAAGCCAGGGACAAGCAAGAGGCAGTCAAAACACTTTATTGGCAGAATAAAAAAGTGCAGCATGGGAAAATGAGATTTTCCTCTTGGGGGGCATCTAGCACACGCTATGGGGGAAACAGCAGGGCTTTAAAAACTGGCTCAGACAAAGGTAATCCGTGTCTTTGATGTATTGACCTGCCAGACATTTAGCTCTTCATATTCATCCAGAGCTGCCTGGAACTGGGCTGGTGTGAAGCCACGTGATATGCAGCGCTGTTCTGCCTCAGAAAAGCGGACACTCCGCCCCCCTGACACCAATTCCCGGACTGTAGCAAATATCACATCTGCTGGCCTCTGGGTCCTGAAAGACATGGATGGAAAAAGGTTAAAGTGCAAGGCTACAACAGTAGCAATCAGAATCAAAATCCTGAGGGCAAACTTGTATGTGTGCAGAAGCCAAAAAGATAGTGCCCAGCTCAATTAAGTTAAGTGCCCCAATTTCATTCATTTTTCACTAAGAAACTCACCTAGCTGTTTGTCCCTTTTCGCCTAGAAGGGAGTCTTTTGACATCTCCATCAACCTTATGGCTTCATTGACATCTTCCTTCTCCACAATGTCTACCATCCGAAGGCGAGCCTAAGGGGAAGGCATGGAAAAGATGGGGACAGGAGGGGAGGAGGGGGATGAAGTCAAGGATCTTTGCTCCAGCTTCCAGCCTGGGCAAGCCACATTGCCTATTCATAGAACAAAAATGGGGATTCCTCCCTGCCCCCCAACATCTGCAGTGTTGGGCCGGCACTGTCAGACCGAGACAAGTGCAATGCCCAGGGCAGCGTCCAGCAATTGCCCAAGTCTCCGCCTCTCAACACTGGCCAGTCCCGGTGGGTGTTCAGCTGTCCTGTGAGGGAGACCAGAGCCTTCTGAACTCCACTGGGCTCCCCCATCATGACAAATAGAGCCTGGGGTGCTCAGCTAGGGCCACTGTCAGAGGTTGTGTCCTGGGGGCTCGGGAAGTGCTAGCTCAGCAGTAGGTCAGGTAATTACACTACCTGCACGAACAGCACTTTGGAGCCCCCATGACTAAGGTCCAAGAGGGGAGGACAGAATGGAGATTTCTAAGATCATATCTAGGACATCAGGAATTCAAGTCCTTCCACCCCTCCTGGATTCAAGCAGCAAGCAACCTTTCCCTCCGTGGGCGTTGCATGTGCCCTGCTGGAGCAGCAAGTACCCACAGTGCGGTAGCACAGAGAGGACCACTATCTGCACTGTCAGCACTTTAGTCCCAGCAGGGCTGGTGGGAGGGAGGAGGCAGCGTGAGGATCATTAGGTGAGGTGGCAGGCAAGGGTCAGCCTTCCAGCTGTCAGGGACCCAGCACTCACCAGAGCAGTGGAAAGTCGGAGAATGGCCAGCAGGGTCCGGGCAGAAGTATAGGTGGCATCCTTACTGGCCCGGGCCTCTCGCCTCATCTCCACATATGCTGCAGTGATGTAGTCGGCCAGAGATTCAGGCACTGTGGGCTGCCTCTCGTGGCACATGGCTATGTACCGTCTGTGGGAAACAAGGCTCATGGGAAAATGGACAGGCATGCTCTATCAGAGATTCCCCACTTAATACTCTATGCTAGAAGTAGACAGCTATTTGCTTAGGCATAACTGAGGGATTTCTCCAAATAGGGCTGCCAGGACTCTTTAAGTAACTTCCAACTTTTTAGGAAAATGACATTTGCATTCAGAGGATTTAAACTTAACTCCTCTGAACTTGTCACACAAGGGAACAGATTTCAGAGACATAGTGAAAATCAATTTAGAAACCTGCACATCAGGAGCAGATCATGGCAGTCATCTGTGCCATGGAAGCAGACATGGCCTAGGACAGGATGAAGATGGTGAGGAAGGTTCTTTTATATGGGTGAGGGGAGTAGTTTTGGAGACATCTCTAACCACAGTAGCTGGATTATATAAGGCCTGCTGCTCTGTCACCCCAAACCAGAAAAAAGTTTCTGATGATCCTTGCCTCGTGTGGCTAAGCTACAAAGCTAGACCCAGGCTCACTATTCTCAGCTACTTTGAAGGAGGAGTAGGTAAATACACTGTCTCTCTCAAGATTGAAAGCTTTTCAGACACACTTGGCATAAGACAATGCCACACATGAATACTCCCAGAACATACCCATCCTCACCCCTCCTACCTCATAAGTTTCATGTCCAAAGGTTCAAATTGGGCAGGGGGCTGTCGGCTGTGCTGGTGGACATAGGTGATATGCTGGGCCAACCTGGAGAGAAGACAGGCAACATTCTTTTTTCTTTTTTTTTGGTTTTTTCGAGACAGGGTTTCTCTGTATAGCCCGGGCTGTCCTGGAACTCACTCTGTAGACCAGGCCAGCTTTGAACTCAGAAATCCGCCTGGACAGGCGGATTATTTAGAGCTGTCGCACCCTGAGATTTTGACTCACTATCCCTTTTTAGCCCCACCTCTTCTCCAAAGCATGGCATATAGGCCTCCCAGAAAACCCTCAACATCTCAGCTCCAACCTTCTATCTCCCCTGTGCAGACAAGGAAAGGTGTTTAGTGTGTCTGTACACAGACAAGGCAGTGGTTTTCTGATTTTACCTCCCTGTCCCAAAGTTACTTAAATGGGCTCTTTATGGGTGCTATATACTTCATTCACCGGAGGTCATTGTCTCTGTCGGGCCGGTCTTGAATCAGCCAGAGGAGGTCGAATCGAGAAAGCAGGGCAGCAGGAAGCTGTATGTTCTGCTCCAAACTACGGCGGGGGTTATACCGTCCATAGGCAGGGTTGGCAGCAGCCAGGATAGAGCATCGGGCATTGAGTGTGGTGAGAATTCCTGCCTTGGCAATGGAGATGGTCTGCTGCTCCATAACCTCATGGATGGCTGTGCGGTCAGCTTCAGCCATCTTGTCAAACTCATCAATGCAGCACACGCCCTGGTCAGCCAGCACCAGGGCACCACCCTCTAAGGTCAGTTCCCCACTCACAGGGTCTCTCAACACAGCTGCTGTGAGCCCTACACCAGAGGAGCCCCGGCCTGTTGTGTACTGACCTGCAAAGAGAAACAGCAAACTGCTGAAGGAACTGCTTCCAGAGGCCTTAGTTTTTAACCAAATACCAAGTCCCATGCCTGCCCATACTCACTTCGGGGCGCCAGGCGGTCGATGTAAGACAGGAGCTGAGATTTGGCCACACCGGGATCTCCCATAAGGCAGATGTGGATGTTTCCTAGCAAATGAGAAGGAAGACTGAGTGACACTCTCTACTCAAATTGTCTACCAACAGGGACGAGCACTTGAGATCTGGTTCCCTTCCCAAAGTCCACACTATGTCCCCTTAAGTTGTCATGGATTCATGGGATACTTTTTCACCCTCTTGAAGAATTCTGCTGTCCTAAGACTTGTTCTTTTTACCTCTTATCTTCATGCCTTGAGGAGACTGGTCCACACCACCCACCAGGAGCAGTAACAGTGCTTTCTTCACATCTTCATGACCGTAGATCTCCGGAGCAATAGAAGCAGCTAGCTTTTCATAGAAATCTTCCTCTACAAAAAAATTAAGCCATAGCATTTTCTTCAGGACAAAAGCTAGGATGAGAAGTCAACTATCAACTTGAGCTCATGGCCTCTCTCACCTGCAATCTGTTTCAGCTCCTCTGTGCTTAGCTCTCCGGCCCCAGAGACATCATCCTCACTCTTCGTCATCTTCACAATCCGGTGGGCTTCCAGGTAAGTTTCTGAGAGTAAACCCTGAGCAGAAGAATACCAGTATACAGATGCATTCCTTTTAAATTCCTCATCACCAGATTCCTTGAGAATTGTTTAACCACAAGTTCCATCTTACTGGTTTTACTTTTCTGAGGGTGTAGATCGAGTTGGTGGATGAGGTGTAAAAGGTAGCTATTTCCTCATTTCAAAACACCCTCACCTGTGCCATCTGTTGGAAACCTGTGCGCAGGACTGGCAAGAAGATACCAGTGACGCTGACATGATCACCAGGCTGGGCAATTCTCGTATTCTCTCCTTCTAGAACCACTGTGATGCTACGAGGGATGTTTCCCACAGGAACTTGGTCACTCTAAGAGATTGAGGGGTAGGAGGAGGGCAAGACAGAACACAGGAGAAAAATGAGGCAGAGACCTGATCCAACTGACCATCACCCTGGAAGATGTCTATTTTATGTAAGACTCAGCCAGCCCAACCTGGAAGACTTCAGGAAGGAAGCTGAGTTCTTACCCTAATCCCAACACAACCAGAAATTCAATTAAACATTTTCTGATTAAGAGCAAATATAAAAAAAAATTGTAGGTAAATCTCTTTCCAAATCTTTCTTCCTGCAGTTTCATAACCAGCTGCAGGACTCATAACCCCCAAACTCACATGTTCTTGAATCTTCATTTCCTGGAATTTAATAAATTTGGAGCCGCGAGTCTGTAGGTACAGCCGCCCCCCTGAGCGGTTGGTTTGGCACTCCTGGCTGGGGCACATGATCAGAGGCATGAAGGTGGGAGACTGGATCTAGAAACAAGAAAGGAAACCGGAAATCAAGTCTTACAATCACCACAGGAATCATTTCTGTTCTCTGTCAAGACATTTTGAAAGTATTAGGATCCCCTTGAAATTTTCTCAAAACAACCAGAGATCAAAAGAATTAAAAAACAATACCGAAAACAATCTTTGCAAAAGTCTGGGAGAAAACAAGATTGTAATCAGTGGAATGGATTATTTACTTCAAGGACAGAGATTTTCCTTTTCCTACTGTATACTTACTGGTTGGTAGGTCTCTGCCCCACACTGATCGCAAGTGTATGTGGCCACCACCATCCTGGGCTTGACTTCAGACACACGAGTGACAATCCCACGTACAGTTAACAATTTCCCCACAGAATCAGCTCGTACTTCCCGGATCACTCGAGGCTTACTGCTACTTGGGCCTTGGAAATACAACTCACTAAGAGAAAGAAACACTTATCAGCAAGGTCCAGAGCAAGGCCCTGCCTTTTCCCACAAAGATACTCACAATCTACGCATGAGCTCAGAGGGATACTGGTTTTGGGGGTTCCGGGCTGCCCCAGGGTCTCTGCTTCGCTGTTCCATCATCAACCGGTGTTCAATGTAAACATCCAGGACATCCTTATTCACCACCTAAAAAGAAGAGAGGAAGCATGAGGGCTAGGACAGAAAGGAAAACAGAGGGCACCAGGCAGAAGAGCTCAGAAACCAGCCACCACCTCCTTCTCCTTGTACTCAGGCAGAAGCTCCTGCACAACATCAGCAAACAGCTTTGAGTAGCGCTTGGCGTTCTCGCAGATTGAGTCGACCAACTCAGGGTCATCTTCAGTCACATCATCTAGGTCCACGTACAGTGCCACTTGTTCCCGATGAGCCAGATGAACCTGAGGTAAGGAAAAGACAGCAACACTTTAGGGTCCAGTTCACCTCACCCACAAAAGCTCTTCTACGTCACTGACCTACCTCCAGAGGGGAAAAGAACAGAACACAGTCCATCACCGTGGTAGGTGTTTATAATCCCAATATTTAGGATTTGAAAGCCAACAGAACGAGGATCTCAAAGCCAACCTTAGCTATGTAACTATATAGGGTGTTCTTGATGCTGGTCTGTGCCACACAAAAACTATCCCTAAAACCCAAAAGCTAGGAATGGAAGATGGTTCAGCAGGTTAGACACTTGCCATCTAGCCAGGTGATCTGCGTTTGCTCTCCAGAACACACATGGTGGGAGAACAGATTCCTACACATTGTCTTTTTGACCTCCACACATGCTAAGGCATGCCCATTTGAGCACAAACATACAGGAATACACACAACTAAAAGAGCTAAGAAAACCCGAAAGCAAAAACAAAAAAACCCCCAACCTTGTATAAGAACAATCAAAATCAAGTCATTCACTGAGAGCCACGCTTACTATAACAAGATAGGGCATCGTATACAAGTTCTTACAAGCCACCCCACTCCCCAGAACACATCTCCTGAGACTTACCAACTGGGCCCCATATTTGAATTGCTTCTTTCCAAGCTCATCATCATAATAAAACTCTTTCAGGAACTTCTTAACTTTTTCTACAAATATAAAGTAAAAAACAAATCTTTGTGGACCACTGCTGCCAAGCCTACAGATCGGCGTTCAATCCCTGGGGCCCACCCACAGGTTGGAAGAGAACCCACTTGTCCAGCACCCACTTGTAAGCTGTGATATGCCCGTGCAAACGCGCGGGCTCACACACACAATAATGTAGCAAAAAAAAAAAAAAATCAAAAAACTATCATTCTTCCTTTTGGATTCTTTATTTCAAACTCTTAACGGAAACCTAAGAAACTCGCTTTCATTTAAGACGGGGACCTATGAACTAGTTAGTTGAATGAACATTCAAAACAAGTCTACCAAGTTCTCCCCAAAGTAGGTAGTGCTCCTTTCACAAGTCTGTTTTTACAGAGGAACCTCGGTCAGCTACAAGAGTCTTACCCAACCTTCCCACAAGAGAATTCCACTCTCTTAGTTAGGAATCTAAGTTTCTTCAATTCTCTCAGGTCGCTCACAATCGACTAAAGACTCTCGGCTCTGCCTCTACGAGTACAACTCTTTTCCTTCGGCTCCCGCCAGGACGTCTGCCACTAGGCCTCCTCAGCACCCCACGCCCCACTCCCGCCACTGCTTCCGCTCTTAGTAAACAAAGAAGCACATGGGCCCGGACTCCAGCCGCCTCACAGCCCAGGATTCCTCCGCCCGAGACGGGTGGCCGTGCGGGGATTGGCCAGAACGCCAAAGGGCCACTCGGGTCCACCACACTGCCACCTCTCGCCGCCAGGCGCCCAGCCTCCCAATTCCAGGCACGCCCCTACCTACAGCAACTATCTCCGATGCCACCGCGCGGAAGGACACTGTTTACACACGACTGTCCCTCGATCGGGTAGCGCCACTTCCGCCCGCCTCTACTTCCGCTTTGAGGGCGGCCGAAAACAACCAATCGCGGCGCGTAGCGGTCTGGCAAGCCCCGCCTCTGGATTCCGGCGCGTCTCGGGTGGACGCGGGAATTCACTAGCGCCCCAAGGCGCAGAGGCTGGCCCAGTAGTCCAGTCCCTCAGGCCATGTATAGAAGGTTCCACGTCATCCGGTCTCTCCCGAGCGCAGACCCTCTTTGTGCTCTCCACTGGGTTTTCTCCATGACACAACCACATCACCTTTTCCAGGCAGGATTGCTCCCTCCATCCTTGATGCCCATGCTTATTCCAGGCACAGTTCGCCTGTCCCCATAGATCATAGATCCCGGCTCCCCCCAAGACTCCAGCTCCCCTCAACAGGTGTAGGTAGAGAAGTTTCCCTCCGAGGACGCCGTCCCCAGCCCCCGAGCATTACCTTTCTCGATCGCGTAGTCCTTTAGCGCCATCGCTGCGGAGGACAGTGCGGAAGGACTCGAAGGGCTCAGAAATCGCACTCCGGGGAAGCAGAAAACGAGCGCGCGGCGGGATGTAGCCGTCCAACCGAAATTGGCGCGAAACGTCCTCACCCATGTGACCCATACGGCTAAGAACCGGCCAATCAGAGAGGGGTGTTCCCAACCGCTGCCGGCCCCTAATTTTAACCAATCACTGGACGAATCTAGATTGAATGACAGGGGCGAGGGGGCGGCCCGGTGGAAGATTGCCAGATGCTGGAGGGTTGGGCACCCGGTTTCCCGCGGTTCGAAATTAATGCTCGCGAGTGTGTGTGGGAGGAGTATTTCTTAAAGCGCCAGCCTCCGTGCGGCCTTTTGTTCCGCGTCTGCAAGGCGGGGTGGGTTCAACTTTCACCGTTTTCTCGTCTAACCTCCGGAACGATCATGATTTCCCAGTTCTTCATTTTGTCCTCCAAGGGGGACCCGCTGATCTATAAAGACTGTATCCTTTGACCCGGGAAGACGGGATAGGTAGCTGGGTAGAAATCGAGCCCAGATCAGTCTGTGTCGCCTGCTCCTTAACTATCTTTCCACCTGGCTAGTCCGCGGGGACAGTGGTGGTCGTGATGTGGCGGAGCTCTTCTACCGGAAGCTGACGGGACTACCTGGAGGCGAGTCCCCGGTTGTCATGGTAACTACTGTGGCGGGCGAGCAGGGGCTTAGAACTGTGGAGGTGGGTGGGTGCCTCATCTCTCCCCGTCAAGGGCAGCTTGGTAGGAAGCTTTAAGGGAGGGAGGATTCGTTTCTCCAAGTAAGATAAATGTGTTGAGTACTAACAAGAGGCCAGATACAGAGCTTAGCACCCCCGTCTCTTGACTGTCAGCAACTCTGAGAGGTAGGTACTACCTTTACACATTAGGCAGCCAGGTCTTAGGTCTCAGGGATCGTCCAGAGTCACACTTTCTACCGTCACTAGTAGAGACCTCAGGGTGCCATCTTGTAGGCTATATTAATACAATTCTGGTCTTTTGCTAATGCCTCTGTCCTCAACTCTGCCTCAGTATCACGATGATCGTCATTTCATTCACATCAGACACAGTGGTCTCTATTTGGTGGCCACAACCTCAGAAAACGTCTCTCCTTTCAGCCTTCTGGAGCTGCTTTCCCGGTGAGTGGGACTGGGACAGGCAGTCCTTAAGAAGGAGGGCCTGTGAGGTTTATTCACACATAATGTGCTGTGTTTCCTTAGGTTAGCCACCCTCTTGGGTGACTACTGTGGCTCACTCAATGAGGGAACCATCTCACGTAATGTGGCGCTTGTCTACGAACTCTTGGATGAAGTGCTGGTAAACCCCAAAACTTCCCTCTTTCTAAAAATGTGTACATTTTGATATGTGTATATATATGTGTCTGCCCACACCACTGCACATGTGTGGAGTTCAGAGAACAACTTACTGGAGTTAGGTCTCTTCTACTTGTAGGGTCTGCTTAAATCCACCATAACTCAAGCACTAGGTCAATGCAAATAACAAAAATGTATTATAATCATGCCAATATTGATAGATCAGGGCTGTAGAACAGACTCCAGAAATGAATTACAACCCTGAAGAGAAATTACCTAGCATATTTAAAGGATGACACTTCAAAGTAAAGGGGAGTGGATGAACTGTATCACTGTCCAATCATATTTTGACATAAGGGGTTGAGCAAGGGGAACTTTCGCCAATCAGATTAGGAGTAGTTTTCTGGGCTTGGGAACATGAGCTTAGTTGATCTTGCCAGCAAGATGGAGAAGCTGTCCTTGAGGTGTCTGAACTCAAACAACTGTTCCCTTACAAGCTGTCCCTGAGATGGCTAGACTCAGACATCTGTGTACAAGTTGTCCCTAAGATGTCTGGACTCAGACAACTGTTTATAACAGAAGCTGTTCAGCTATTGGGAAGTCCCCAGCTCCCCTAGGGCCTTGAATTTAGTTTCTCCTTATGATTAAGTGGAGTCTGAGAATAAAGTGATAGTGTTTAGAATAAGTTGCTTTTGCTTGTTTCCAACCAACATACTGTCTAGGTCCCTGGGATTGAACTAAGGTTGGCTGGCTTGGTAGCAAGCACCACAGAGCCATCTCACAGGATCTCTGTCTGTCTGTCTGTCTGTCTCCCTCCATGTGTGTGTCCTTTTCTTTACTGTTGGATAATATCGGGTATTGGTCCTAACCTTGTTCAAGACAAGTCCGTGCCTTTAATATACCAGCATCCAGAGGTAGATGGATCACTATGATTTTTGAGGCATTCCCAGCCTACATAATGAGCTGGAGGCCAGCCAGGGTTGCCATAGTGGCACACTCAGGATGCAGAGGCAGGTGAGTGAATCTCTTGACTTCAAAGCCAGCTTGATCTACAGAGTGAGTTCCAGGACAGCTAGGGTTACACAGAGAAATCCTGTCCTGAGAAAAATAAAAATCAAAACAAAGAAAGGAAAAGGGAAGGTCTCTTTGTTCTCCAGTGCAGGTATGCTAAGCTAACCAGCCTGCAAGCGTCCTGCGGTTCTCCTGTCTCTGCTTCCCATCTCTGAATGGGGACGCTGGAATTATAGATGCTGAATATCATGTCCACCTTCTTTTTTTTTTTTTTTTTTTTTTTTTCTTCTTCGAGACAGGGTTTCTCTGTGTAGCCCTGGCTGTCCTGGAACTCACTCTGTAGACCAGGCTAGCCTCGAACTCTCGAACTCAGAAATCCGCCTGCCTCTGCCTCCCAAGTGCTGGGATTAAAGGCGTGTGCCACCACCGCCCGGCCTATGTCCACCTTCTTATTTACTTAAGTTTCAGGGATTGAGTTCAGGTCCACACACTCAATCAGCGAGCCTTTTACCCAGTGAACCATCTCCCTAGCCCCAAGGACTCTGTTCTTTTGTCCCATGCTACCATGAAGAAATGTCCTTTCTTACGGAGTTCGTGGTTAGGAGGCTACATCCACACCATTTCAACTCTTCCTGTCCATTAGGACTATGGCTATGTACAGACTACATCCACAGAGATGCTGAGGAACTTCATCCAGACTGAAGCTGTGGTCAGCAAGCCCTTCAGCCTCTTTGACCTCAGCAGTGTTGGACTGGTCAGTAGCTGGGAAAGAAGAGGGGCAGGAGGGTTGGCTGTGAGCATCAGAGCTGAAGATTAGTTGCCTTGGGTGCTTTACAGTTTGGGGCAGAGACACAGCAGAACAGAGTGGCTCCAAGCAGTGCAGCTAGCCGCCCCGTCTTGTCCAGTCGTTCTGACCAGGTAAGGGAAGGATCGGTGAGGCCAGACTTGAATTTTTTGTCCTAAGACCCTGAAGTCCAAGAATTTCGTCTTATCTTTCTACTCCCTTTAGACATGGTATTCTTTCCTTTACCCCTGGGCTCACATTCCAGGACTCTACTTCAACTCTCCTGTCCCTTCATCTGCCGCTTATTTTATGCATGTGTGTATGTGTGTGTGTGTGCAGAGCATGCTTTTGTGTGGGGGCCAAAGGATCAGGCCTTTGATGTCATCCTCAGGAATGCCATCCATCCGCCTCCTTTGAAACAGGATCTTTCACTAGCCTGGAGCTCACTGACTAGGCGGGACTGGATGGCCTACCAGTGAGCCTCAGGGGTCTGCATCTCGTCACCTCCCTAGTGTATGTAGGTTATACGTTACCTATAATAACCTATAGTACCTTGGCATTCACATGGATTTTAAGGATAAGACTCAGATCATCATATTTATGTGACAAATACTTTTTTTTCCTGTTCTTTTGTTTTTTTGAGACAGGCTCTCCTTTGGTCCTTCAACCTTGTAATGCAGGCCAGTCTTGAATTCATGGTAGTCCTCCTGCCTCAGCTTCCCAAGTGCTGAAATTACAGGCATGTGTCACCATGCTTGTCATTGCCTGTCCATTTAAAAAGGTTTTCAGGCTAGGTGTTGTGGTTCATGCTTTTTATCCCAGCACTTGGGAGGCAGAGGCAGGTAGAAGTCTCTGAGTTCAAAGCCAGCCTGGTCCACAAAGCAAGTCCAGGACAGCCAGGGCTCTTTTACACAGAGAAACCCTGTCTCAACCAAAAAAACAAAACAAAACAAAACAAAACAAAACAAAACAAAACAGGTGTTCAGCTCTATAACTCAAAATCTCTCTTTCTTAGAGCCAAAAGAATGAGGTGTTTTTGGATGTGGTGGAGAGGCTGTCTGTACTGATTGCGTCTAATGTAAGTGTGGGCTCCCGCTCTTGGACTCGAAGGGTAGTGCTCCTTGGGGAAGGCTGAGCTTAACTTTCCTTCCACCTCCAGGGGTCGTTGTTGAAGGTGGATGTCCAAGGAGAGATCCGGCTCAAGAGCTTCCTTCCCAGTGGTTCTGGTGAGGACCAGTGGTGAGGTGTGGTGCAGACTTCTTGTGATGTGTATGCTGGTATTTGCTATCCCTTTTCTCATGTCCTTTCCTCCCACAGAGATATGCATTGGCTTGACAGAAGAATTTTGCGTTGGAAAGTCAGAACTGAGAGGTAAGGAGAGCATGAGTTTTTCCCTTCAAAAAAATATGGAGAGAAGTTGGAAATGTCTCTTTTCTGAAACATGGGTCAGGAGAACTGTCTCCTTCTCGTGGCAGGTTATGGGCCAGGGATTCGAGTTGATGAGGTGTCATTCCATAGCTCTGTCAATCTAGATGAGTTTGAGTCTCATCGGGTCCTCCGCCTGCAGCCGCCTCATGGCGAGGTCAGATTCAGGGTATATTCCCGGTGTATTCCATCCACCAAGGGGAGGGAGGCAGGACCAATGCAAGACCAACCTGACCTGTCCCTCTTTGGCCTCAGCTGACTGTGATGAGATACCAGCTCTCTGATGACCTCCCCTCACCACTTCCTTTCCGGCTCTTTCCCTCTGTACAATGGGACCAAGGCTCAGGCCGGTGAGACTATTTCCTGTGTTTTAGAACTACTCCAAGCTATACGTGTTCCCAGGGCTTAATATGGAAGGGTCGTGGTAAAGATGATAGGATATAGGTTGGGAAAAATCTTGGCTAATGTTTTCGGGATGGACCTCAGCCCTTTCCCTCCTTGGGGTACAATTTACCCAGTCTTGTCCCATGGAGGCCCTGGATTAGCAGTGAGGGGAGGTCAATAGGATATGATGTAATTGTATGCCACCCTTTCCAGGCTCCAGGTTTACCTCAAGTTACGGTGTGACCTGCCCCCAAAGAGGTAAGGGTTGGAACTGGTTAAATTGGACATGGTGGCACACACCTATAATCCCATCGCTTGGGAGATAGAAGGGTCAGGAGATCAGGGCCAACCTCAAATACATAGGGAGTTGGGAGGCCAGGTTGGGCTCCATAAGACACTGTCTCAGGAAACAAAACACAAAAAAGAGTGGGGGTTAGTCAAGCCCAGTTCAGCTGTATGGGACAGAAAATAGGCCCAAGGACCTGCTAATTCTTCCTCCAGATGGGTCCACTAAAGCTTTGTAGTGTGTGGTGTGTACCTGTAATCTCAGCAGATGGGAGACAGAAACAGAAGGTTCACCAGTTATGAAGCCAGTCCTCATCTCAAAACAACCAGTCATTTGCATCCACCAACTTTATATTCCAGTTGAGTTAGAGGTGGGAACGCATCTGTGCTGAACTCTTATGGAGGCATAGAAAAGGGGCTGGGGTGTCGGTCAGTGTGCAGAGAGAGTGTTTGCTTAGCATGCAGAGCCCTGCCTTTGATCCTCAGCACCTCAGACAGTGTGGTGCTGCACACCTGTAATCCTAGCAGTGGAGGAAGCAGAGGCAGGAGAATCAGAAGTTCAAAGTCATTCTCAGCCGTTTGACTGTCTCAAGAGCAGTGCACACAGAAAGGTCCAGGGTAAGACACTGCCACCCTGGGGCTGACTCTTCCTTTCCTCTTCGCAGCCAAGCTCTCAACGTTCATCTGCACCTTCCCCTGCCTCGAGGGGTTGTCAGGTCAGCATGCTTGCTGGGAAGACTCCCTGGGTAGAGCCTCTGCTCTACCTAGGAAGTAGCCACTTAGTTCATCATCTTCCCTGTCCACCATCCAGCCTGTCTCAGGAACTGAGCAGCCCAGATCAGAAGGCAGAGCTGGGAGAAGGAGCCCTTCACTGGGATCTGCCTCGGGTACAAGGAGGCTCTCAACTCTCTGGCCTTTTCCAGGTATGCACTGTTGATCCTCACACACCTTCTCTACAGCCCAGTCCTCCTGCTGCTGGGTAGCTGTCTAGCCTCACCTTTTCTCTGTTTCATTTACAGATGGATGTCCCTGGCTCGCAGGGACCTCCTAGCCATGGGCCTTCCCCCTCAGCTTCCCCCTTGGGGCTGGGTCCTGCCAGCCTCTCCTTTGAACTCCCTCGGCACACATGCTCTGGCCTCCAGGTTCGATTCCTCAGACTGTCCTTTAGCGCCTGTGGTAATGCCAACCCTCACAAGTGGGTTCGACATCTAAGCCACAGCAATGCCTATGTAATTCGGATCTGAAGCTTCCCAAACAAGGATATGGACAGCAACGTTAGCAGGCAGTTGAATGGGAAGAGGACATTTTCTTTCTTGTGACTTTGGATCTGGACAGGAAGGTTCCATGGACTCACCCCATCTGTGACACAGGGAGGCTCACAAACTTACAAATCCAACTTTTATTCTGAGGAACTTACTGTACAGTATCTAAAAAGAAAGTCACTGGGGAAAAGTTCTTCCTCCTTCATCCCTCACACGTTGTTTGTGTGTGTAGGAATCTGCAGAAGAGAGGAGGTCAGCACATGTGACAATATCACAGAGCAGTCTGGGGAGAGCCAGGTCCAGTAGGTTGGGAGCCATTAGCCTTTGGAGTCCCTGGAGCTGGAGGGGGACTGTCCCCAGCTTCCTGCTTCCCCCCACAGAGGGCACTGCCCCCAAGTGGTGATGGTGAAGAAGATGAAGGGGGGACTGGAGAAGGATGAGAAGGAGGGCCTCCTTTGCCTTCCCCTGTTGGGGGAAGAGAGACCACAATGTATTTCTGAACACTGCCAGGACCAGCAGGGGCTGTGCTTGGGGGTGCAGTGGTAGCAGTGGAGACCAGCTTGACGATGGGCTGCACGCTGGGAACCGTGGTGGTGACAGGAGAGGTAGTGGTAGAGCCTGAGCCAGGAGCTGAGGTGCTGAGGGACAGGACCTGAGGGAGAAAGGAGGGCCTGGGGTCACGTCCTTAGTTCCCCCAGAATCCTTTTCCAGGTACCTGCTGTTGACCCATGCCCTCTGCTCCCACCTTCCCTTGTAGTCCCCAGTGAATGAATGGTCAAGACTGCTGCTAGCTTGAGGCCTCCAAGATCCTGATAAGCGGCTCTCGTGCCATCTGAGTTTGAGCCTGAAGGGATTAGGTCACAACTTGGAGGTTTCCCCAGGGTGCTGCTCACATCCCTCACCATGGCTCCACATACCTGCTGGGTTGATGAGGCACTGGAAGATGAGGACATTACGATAAACTTGGTTGGAGGAGGAGAAGGCTGAGGAGGGGCAGCAGCTCTCGCAGACACCAGTGTCTGGACAGGCAAGGCAATGGAGCCAGGGACCTTCAATAAGCCAGGGGTGCGAGGGCCTGGCTGAGGGGCCTGTGAGAGGGTCAGTGTGGGCCGAGGCTATGAAGAGACACAGGAAGAAAATGTTAACATTGAAGGCAGACCTCGGTCACTCTTGGTAGTTCTTCATTGGGGGTAGGAGTGGGGTCCAGCTCCCTGAGACTGCTGGCAAGTCCTATCCCAAACCTGGGTCCCTGTACATTTCCTGTCAGCAGCTGACCTGTGTGATGGTGAGTGTGGTCCTGTTGACCTGCTGAGCTTGTAGAGCAGCCTGGGCCCTGGCCTTCACCACATGGGAGCAGAGAAGGGGCCCAAGGGACCCAAATTCTCCCCGGTAGGCATCCTGATTGTCAGGTGGAGGGCGCAGCTTCGCCAGGACTGGGGCACAGTGTTTCTGTAGAGGAGGTAAAGTAAGGGCTGGTATCCTCCCCAAAGGTGAGAGGGGAGCTCCTCGACTGCTGTCAGAAGCCACAGTGAGAGGCTATGCTTCTATAAGGGCATTCCATCAGAGCTGGGTGTGGTGGTTCATGCCTGTGGTCCCAGCACTTGAGCTGAAGCAGAAAGGTCATTGAGTTCTAGGTTAGCCAGAGCTACATAGAGAACTCCAGGCTAGGCTGAGCAGGTGTCATATCTCAAAGTAAAGAGGGCCAAAGAGAATATAGCTCATTGGTAGAGTGTTTTGTAAACATGCATATGGCCCTAGGTCCAATTCCCAGCAGCACAAGAATGGGGGACTGGAGAGGTAGCTCAGAGGTTTAGTCCTCAGAGGGTGGTTGCTCACAAGCATCCTCTAGTTGCAGATCTGTTACCTTCCTCTGGCTTCTGTGGGCACCTGTACCCATGGTGTTCATTCATGAGCATATAAAAATAAAACGGGATGATTTTAGTTGGTGTGGTGGTGCATTCCTATAATCTTAGCACTCAGAAGACAGGTAACAGGATGGCCACATGGCCAGGTCGGTCTACCTTACAAGTTCCAGACTAGCCAAGGTTGTACAGCAAGATCCTATCTATAGGAGTCAACAAATTCTAACATAAAAGACTGTTTCCTTTCACAATGATCAACTGATGCAGACAGGATTTGCTGTGTCTGCTGACGACATATATGGTGTTCATGTGCCTTGTGCAGAGTGAGCCGTAGAGTGAGACAAGCAGGATGAAGGCGGTGTGGTCCACAAGTTAGTGACTATCAACAGTTTCTGTTTGTGCCTAGCTTTCCGTATGCACAATAGTGCCAGCCTCTCAAGAGTAAAAGAGTAAGATGTGCCTCGTGCTTGCTAAACACTGTAGCCATGTTTGTGGGAGCTGAGGGTGGGCTGGTGGGAAGAAAGAGAGGGTATGGTGGAGGCTCATCACCAGGAGAAGGCTCTGCACATGGTCTGCTCCAATACGGTCGATGTTGCTCAGCACAGGTCCATCCAAGACACTGCGGATCCGTTCCCCTTCTTGCTGCAGCCTTGGTAGAATTAACGTCTTAATCACCTGGTGGGAATGAAGGGGAGAATCCCAGGCTAAAAGGTCACCCAAGGCCTCTCCCACACCATATGTAACTGCCCCTCTCCCAGCTCTTCCTGGAGACTAACATCGTGTCCCAGCTCGGCCAGGCCTGCAATGGAGCCATATCGAGTTGTCCATGGAGTCTTCTCATCTACCCAGCTCTGTAGAGAAAAAGAAGATCCCAGAGTTAAAGGTTTAGAAAGGGTAATGGCTAAACCAGGCTTGGTGGTACATGACTGATCTTGGCACATAGGAGGTAGAGACAGGAAGATTCGAAGTTTAAAACCATCCTCAAGAGCCAGGCAGTGGTGGTGCACGCCTTTAACCCAAGCACTTGGGAGGCAGAGACAGGCAGATTTCTGAGTTCGAGGCCAGCCTGGTCTACCGAGTGAGTTCCAGGACAGCCAGGGCTACATAGAGAAACCCTGTCTCGAAAAACCAAAAAAAAAAAGAAAAGAAAAAAGAAAAAAAGAAATCCAGCCTGGTCTAGAGTGAGTTCCAGGACAGCCAGGGCTATACAGAGAAACCCTGTCTCGAAAAACAAAAACAAACAAAACCCTGAAAAAAAAAATCCTCAAACCAGGCATGATGGCACACACCTTTAATCCCAGCACTTAGTAGGCAAAGGCAGGTGGATCTTTTGAGTTTGAGTCCTGGACAGCCAGGGCTACACACAGAAAAACCCTACCTCAAAAAACAAAAAAGCCATCCTTGGTTATACAGCAAGTTTAAGGCCTGCCTGGGGTAGGTGACACACTGTTTCAAAAAAGAGATGGCTGCCAAGCAGTGGTGGCACATGCCTTTGATCCTAGGACTCACAGAAGACAGGCAGGTGGATCTGTGAGTTCAAGGCCAAACCTGGCCTACAGAGCAAGTTCCAGGGCAGCCTGGGTTACACAGAGAAACTCTTGACTCAAAAAAAAAAGAAAAACTGGAAAGGGGGGGGGGGAGACAGGCTAACTGGGAAGGATTGACATCACCTATAAACACAAAACATTAAGATACAGAGGTTCAAGTCCCTTGGGCCCAATCTCCATGGCTCCAGTCTCTGTGTTCCAGGTATCATTTCTGCTTCAAGGTGGGTGAAGCTCTCTTTCATGGGGATAGCCCTAAAGGGATGGTCTGCATCATCTGATACACTTTTGGCACTTACCTTGGTAAAGGTCTTAGTGATTCGGGATTGGATGTTGTTGGTGGTTGTGCTGAAATGTTTACAGATCTGGGCCACTAGTCGGGCAGCAAAATCCCGGAGTGCCCAGTGATTGTCCACATCTGGCCGCAGGCACAGCTGTCTACTCACAATGCAGGTCATTACTGCTGGAATCAGCTCGTGCACCTGAGAGAGACCAAGCTCTGTCAGCCAGTTCTGATACCTGACCTCTTGTGGTAAGGTTGGCAGAAGGGTCCCTGACCCTGGAAAAGACAGGAGGCAAGACCACTCACATATTTCTCTAGATACAGTGTGGGGTTGTCCATCAGGGCCTTCACCATACGCATCAGGTAGATGAGCAAGGCCAGGTTATTCTGAACCACATTCACACGGACCTAGGAGAGGGAAAATTGATGATGGGTGCAGAGACCCCTAAGATGAACTTCCCTTGCCATCCCCCTCCCTTACGGCCTCATCATGGGTCTGGCCTTTCCCAGTTCTCTCACCCCCTCTGAGATAAAGGTACTGAACCGTGGTAGCATCTGATAGAGCCCCGGGTCCGTGGCAATGCTCTGCAGAGCTTCCTGTGGGAGGGGTCAGTGAGTTAGGTAGGACCACTTACTGTAAAAAAACTACCCTTGTTCCAGGAAGACTCTTCCTCTGTGTGAAGGGAAGCCAGAGGGCTAGCTTACCGCTCTCTTGGCCTCACAGGATCCCACACAGGCTTCCGTGATCTCCTTGTAATACAGCTGCTGCTCCACAGACAGCTCATGGATACTGCGGGGCTTCAGGCGGAAAGGGGCCCCCTCCAGCAAGGGAGGTGCCTTCTTTTCTTTTCCTGTGTGAATTGGAAGACAGGCTTGAAAAAGAAAACTCTGCCTGGGGAGATAGCTCAATCAGTATAGTGCTTGCCTTAAAAAAATACAAGGTAGATAGCACATGAGGACTGACTGCTAAGATGATCCTCCAGCCTACACAGATACACACACACACACACACACACACACACACACGTCTGTGCCTACACACATGAACACCTGTACACATGTCAAAAATAAAAAAGTAAGCTTCAGAAGAGGCTTCTGTATAAGACAAACCCTCACCGCAACATGCAGCCCTTCTGTAGGCTCTGGGCCTTTCTGAGGTTCCTTTATCTGTGACCTTCACTGAGGACCATCTTGCTTTGGAATAAGAGTAGGAAGGGGCCTGGCCAGGATACTGACCTTTGCCATCAGCTGCAGCTGCCCCTTGACCTTTGCCTTTCAAGGGTCCATCTTCTTCTTGGCCTGGCTTTGCTGACTTCAGGGGTTCTGTGGCCTCAGCCTTCTGCTGCTCTTTGGGAGCTGGTGGGAAAGTGGTCACAGTAGGAGTGATGAGAAGGTAGGAGGAGCCCTGGAGGGCCAGGGATGGGGAAAGAGAGTAAGGGCAATAAGAGAATAAAAGGAGATCTGGGTAAGGAAAATCTTACCTGGGGGTGGATTCTCTGGTATAGCTGGCTGGCAGCCTTCAATGCTCAGCCAATGAGCTGTAAGGAAGATGTCAAGCTAAGTTCTGGGTATGTACACTGGGGAGTAACCCTGTATGAAGGAAGGTGTATGGCCCTTCCTGGTGTCATTGCCATTCACACACTGGACGGTTCTTTTCTTGTCAAGTGCCTCCCAGTCACATGCTTCCTTCCCCTCCTCCCTGGGCACCCAGCTCTACCCCTCCCCCCACCTTTGAGGCAGACATCCAGAGGCACCCGAGGCAGAGGGGTGTTGATGATATCACTTAGATCCACTTCCTTCTCTTCATAGAAGTACAGCTCCCGGCCTCCACCAGAGGCAAACCGGAAAGGGATGAACTCCTGAGCATGGAAGCCATACAGTGGCTACACCAGGAGACAGACAGAGAAAGACGTGAGAAACAGCTCAAGGGAGGCATGGCTACACGTACATTGTCTCCCCACTCTAAAACCGCCTGTCTCCTTTAAGCCCCTCCAAATCACCTCCACATTCTTTAACTTCAATGCATAGTCAATGTCACTGGTAGTGAGCTTCTGCCGTTTCCCCATGTGCATGAACTTCAAAGCATCCTAGGGCGTGGGAAGGAAAGAGATTTTGTTTTTGTTTTCAGAGACAGGGTTATCTCTGTGTAGCCCTGACTCTCCTGGAACTCACCATGTATACCAGGCTGGCCTCCAACTCAGCATCACATAAACAAGACATGGTATTATTAGAACCTCAAACCCAGCAGTGGGACGTGGAGGCAGGAGGGTCAGAAGTTTAAGGCAGCCAGGCAGTGGTGGCGCACGCCTTTAATCCCAGCACTTGAGAGGCAGAGGCAGGCGGATTTCTGAGTTTGAGAGTTCGAGGCTAGCCTGGTCTACAGAGTGAGTTCCAGGACAGCCAGGGATACACAGAGAAACCCTGTCTCGAAAAACAAAAAAAAACAAAAAACAAAACAAAAAAAAAACAAGAAGAAGTTTAAGGCTATCCTTAGTTACATAGTAGGTTGGATTGTTGGCACAAAGCAAAGCTGAACAAAAACAAGAGTTACCTGGGCAATCTCCTTGATGCGGTAGCTGACCTCATCTGTCAGTAGCTGACAAGTCTCCTCCTGAATCTGAGCAATACCCATGGATTCTGCCACCACCTTCATGGACTCAGAGGGCAGCACAGTGTTGCTGAGTTTCAGCTTCTTCTCCTCAGCCATGCTGGAATTCCAGCTCCTGTCCCTGGAAGGATGCCTCCCCAGGGTGGAGAGATGGAGATCCTGACAATGGGATGGGACAAGATAAAAAGGAAAACAATTCAAAGCCTACATCTGAGTTCCCTCCTTGCTTGCAGTTCTCAGAGCAAAGTTACCAAATAGTTTGGTCTTTCCTTTTTCTTTTAGACACGGGGGCTCACTATGTAGCCCTGACAGTTCTAATTCCAGCCTCCTGCTTCTGCCTTTCAAGTACTGGGATTATAGGCATGTATTAACATGCCCAATGAAAATTTGTTTGTTTGCTCTTAATTTAGGGGACAGGATTTCTGTAGGCACGCCCTAAACTCTGTAATAAAAGATAGTCTTGATTCTAGAGTCTTTTGCTTCTGCCTTCCTAATTCTAGGATAATAGCCGTGTACCTCCACAGTTTTGTGGTGGTGGGAAATACTCTAACAACTGAGCTACACCTCCAGACGTTTGTCCCCTACCCTTCCACCCGGAGGCTGTGTAACCCTAGCTGACCTGGAACTGACTTGCTTTGTAGGCCAGGCTGAACTCAAATTCAGACATCCAACTGCCTCTTGCCTCCTGGATGACTGATTGGATGATGGGATTAAAGGCGTGTACCACCACTGCCTGGCTCAGGCTCGCGAGTGCACCGCACTCTCTCTCTCTCTGGCTCAGGCATTCCCCCCTCCCCCTCCTGAAATAGGGCCTCTTGTAGCCTAGGCTAGTGTCTTACTCCATATGTAGCTGAGAATGACCCTGAACTCCTGGTACTGCTACTTCCCAAGTGCTGGGGCTGTAGGCATGTGTCACCACATCCAGCATAACTCATTCTTATCTGGATGCTTGAATCAAATCCACCAGGTAAGGGTTGGAAGATGCGGCTCAGTGGTAAGGTACATAGCATGCAATGGGCCTGGGGTTGATTCCCAGCACTGTTTTAAAACCTACCAGGCAGCACAACCAGACCCCATCACCTACTGCCTGCTGAACTCAGTCCCTGGACAAGGTGTTCCTATTTCCATCTTACCCTTCTTGCATTTGTTCCTTAAAACCAAAGTGGTCTGTCAAAATACAAACTAGATAACTCTTTCCTATTATGGTTCCCCTTTGACATAAAACCCTTTCAAGGCCCTCCCTTCAAGATCTGTCTGTTGTCCAGGTGTAGGGATCAACACTTCTAATTTCAATGGACTTTTAACAGACCTGAGACCCAATTGTCGAAGGGCTGCTTAACATGTGAAAGGCTTTAGATTTAATCTAGAGTGATTGGTATGTGCTTGTAATCCCAGCACTCTCGAGGCTAAAGTGGGAGACAGCAAGTTTGATGCCAGTCTGAGCTATGCAATAAGTTCCTGTCTAAAGTGGTTTTTTTTTTCTTTTTCTCTCATATCTCTGATCACCTGTCCCTCCTTCTCCCACTTTACCCTGTCACATCCTCCTCCTTGCTGTCCTTTAAATCTGACAAACATGCATTTGGCTTTATAGGTTTTATTATGTTCTTCCTAAATGTGTTTGGCTGACTACCTGATCCCACCACCTCTCTTTAGGAGCAGGTCTCCTATAACCCCGCCCCCACTCCCCAGTGGCTTCAAATTCACTATGTAGACAACACTGGTCTTAATTCCTGGTCCTTTGGCCTCTACCTCCCAAGTGCTGGGATTACAAGCACATACCAATCACTCTAGATTAAATCTAAGGCCTTTCACATGTTAAGCAACACTTCTACAATTGGGTCTCAGGCTTGTCTGGAACTCATTCTGTGGCCTTGATTTGGAGATTCTCCTGCCTTTTACAGCTGTTTACCAAGCCTGGCTATCATTTCTTCTTGTTTATCATCCTTACCCCACCAGTCGACAGGAATATGTCTGTTATGTTCACTGGCCTATCTGGTGCCTAGATTGATACCTAAGACATTGTTAAATATATGAATTTTAAGTCTTAAAGGTGTAAGTGGTCAATAAATACTTGGTATAACAATTACCAAAATGAAAAAGACACAGACTCAAGCTTGGAGTTTACTCTGTGGTCAAAAGGAAAGGAGCTTGCCTGACACTGGACACGAGAAGATCAACCTCAAGAGTGTTCAGAACTGAGTGCTAGGGACTGGTTCTTTTCATCCCAAGTCTTCTCATACTTTTGTTAAATCTTGTCTACAGGAAATACAATTATTCAGCACATACTATGTACCTGGTGCCAGGTATACAAGAAGTAGTCGGGTCTCAGTCCCCTGCGGTACCCTTGCCTCTAAGGGTTCATAAAACACTCTAGCAGCCTCGGGAGTTTCTCAGATCAGTGGAAGAGACAGGAAGACTTCTCAGAGGACGGATAACTTGAGCTATATCTGTGTATCATTTTTCTCAGCAGGGAAGTGATTCGAAGATTTCCCCAGGCAGCGCTACAGGAGGGTCACAATCCACTACATCTCCCCAACATCCTTCCAGTGCAATCACGCACAGGGTCCCCACGAGCACGGACACACAACCAACCGTCCTCTTCCCAGTCCTCACATGGGCCCTTTCAAAGGGTCTCCTCCCGGATACACCTCAGACCTTCCCCCGCCAGCCAAGCACCGGGAGCAGTAAAAGCCTCTCACCGCTGCTAAGGCGCCGCTCACCCGGCGCTCGGCGCCATCTTGGCCCCGCCCCCTGGCAGGAGTAGGTCCTGGCAGAAGCCAAGAACTTATCACTCCTCTTCCCTATGTCAAAATAGACCATATCGATTCACAGTTTGAAATTATATAAAAATTACATTCTACGTGTATGTGCAAAGATCATATTACTCCATTCTAATTACTTCAATTTGTATCTTCTATACCCAGCTGCCAGGACCTTCAGGAGGCGCCACAAAACTGAGGCGGGGAGGCCTCGGAGCTAACACGCTCCACCCACTTTCGGGATAGTACTGAGCATGCGCTGACCGGTCCAAGTTTTTTTTTTTTTTTTTTAAAGCTTGCTGCCGGCTGCGCCTAAATTTAAAGGGCCCGCTGCCTTCCAGAAGTTGGTCTGAAGGCAAACGGTGGTTGTGTATATGTGTGGACTGCGTTTTGTCATGAGACCTGTGCGGCTGGAAATACTACTTTTCATCCTGGCAGCGTACGGTGCTTGGGCTGGGACGACAAAAGAGGAGGAAGATGACACAGAACGTTTGCCCAGCAAATGCGAAGGTACAGAAATAGAGCAGTTGCTATTTACATCTCCCTATCTACCTTCTACCTCTATAACTCTAGGCTGAATCAAATGGGCTAGGATAGATGGGTCACTCCACTGTCTTGAAAGAGGTTCTGTTGGAGCTTGGTAACACTTCAATGGGAATGAGGGAGAGAATCAGGGTTAAAGTGGCACTACATTTCCCAGGCGGCATCCAGAAGGAGCTAGGTTTTTCTTGCGGACTCGGGCCCCAATGTATTGTGGGAATTGTAGTTCAAGAGCTGTAACGCTGCCTCTACGGTGCATCTTCCTCAGTGCGTTTCCCTCCTTGTTAAAAATCTGGACAACTTGCATGGGGCGGGGGGGGACTGTAAGGTTCATACCTTATAGACATACTGTGCCCCGCCCTGGCAGAGACGCTTGCAAATTACAGGCCTGATGACCCCCTTCAGGGGTTTAAAGGTGAGTAAGTCCCCAGCTGAAGCTCATAAACAAAAGATGGAGACACCACACCATTAAGAAGTTGTCCATCGGTGTTAGGCTTTGCAGATGGGGTGCACTATAGAGATTTTACAACAAGCAGCACGGCCTCTGGCTGCATTAGTAAATGTCCTCCCGCTACCCCACCCCCAACGGGGAGGAAGCCAGGTCATTGAATAAATATCCTGTGGCTCCCTGACTTAACTTTTTCTTTGGATTCCTTATAGCTTCACTTCACACCCAACAACATATTATTATCATTGTTACCCATGACTTGATTCTAATCTCTAACTTCCTTTCCTCTGTGTTCCCACTCTTCTCCTGAGTCTTTTTAGGGGGTCGGGGGTGGAGACAGGATTTCTCTCTGTACCTCTGGCTGTCCTGGAACTTGTAAACCAGACTGGCCTCTAACTCAGAGATCCACCTGCCTCTGCCTCCTGAGTGCTGAGATTAAAGGCATTCGCCACCACTGCCTGGCATCTCCTAGGACTTCTTAAGCTTCCTAAACACAGGTCTAACCTTGGCACTCTTGCTTTTGTAACCCTGTGTTCAGTCAAAGACCTTGTGTGTGTACACCTGGATGACATCCATGTGGAGGTCAGAGGATAACCTCAGGTGTTATTCCTTCAGGAGAAACATCTACCTTTTGTTTGAGACGGGGTTCTCTGGTTCCACTGGAAGTTAACCATATAAACCACATGTCTCTAGTTCTAATCTCAAAATGCTGGGATAATGTGTGCCACATCACCTAACACTGTATAAGTTCTTAGGATCTGAACTCAGGTCCTTAATCTTACGGGTACTTTACTTCCTGAACTGTTTTCCCAGAACCTAAGCCAACTTTTGGGGGTAGGGGAGAGCTGTAAATGTTTGTATGTACACTCTTGTGCTTTTATACGACATTCCTAAAAGTGCCTGTGCTTCAGACACACCCAACTTCTCGCAGTCAGTGAGTGTCCCTTGTCTTTTCTTGGCTGTTTCCCCCCTCTCCTTTCTGTATTTGATAAGCTCCTACTCATTCTCCTGGACCCAGTTTAAATGTCTCCTTTGGACTCCCTCCTTGCCTGTCACCTGCTATGTTTTAAGTCCTGGAAGAAGAGGGACTGCCCATGTCTCAGGTCATAGCAATGAAAGCACTTTTGTTATTTATCCCTGTCTAGTTGTCATTTCTGTAGGAGACTTTTCTCTTGACAAACCCAGACCACCATCTGTCAGGTCAGATACTGGGAAAGGCAGTGGTAGAAAGATATGATCACCCTTATTGAAATTACTGTAGAGAAAGTGACCTTTGGAAGAATTTTGCATTTCCTGGTGATTGAGTTGCTTTCATCCTAAAACTACATTTGTGTTGTGTATTTGGTGGGTGAGCATGTGTCATAGTGTAGTATGTGGTTGTGTATGTGTGTAGGTAAACATGTTCATTGTACAGTAAGTGGAGGTCAGAGGACAGTTTGGAGAAGTTGGTTCTCTCCTTCTATCTTATGGACCTTCAGGTTTGGTAGCAGGTTCCTTTACCTGCTGAGTAGTCTCCCCAGCCCTAGAAACAAGGTGTTACTTTGTTTTTCAGACACAGGGTTTCTCTGTATAGCCTGGCTGTCCTGGAACTCACTCTGTAGACTGGGCTGTCCTCAAACTCGGAGATCATCCTGCCTCTGCCTCAGGAGTGCTGGGGTTAAAGGCGTGCACCACCACCATCCAGCATGAAAACAGGTTTCTGGATTGTAACTCTGAAGCATTGCTACTGTATGGTCATTGTCAGTCCCAAACTATATTAGCAGTGTTTCACAGGACATGATGGGTTTTATGCTCTCTATACTCTTAGGTACGTAATAAAGTAGCTCAGTAAATAAGATCAGTGTGACACCAAGTTCTTACACAGTGCTCACTATATACCAGACATGACCCTAGGGGTTTCAGGTTTCACATATATTGATGCACTTAAATCTTCATCACACCTCAATAAGAGACACAGTCTTATCCCCATATCAGAGCTGAAGAAGCTAAGACACAGCAAGTGTCACACAGCTCCTGAGACTGAGGCAGTATTCTCTTCCAATCATTCTGGCTGCAGAGTATATGTTTATGTGCTTGGCTGCCTCTGGTCAAGAGCAGAAGGATGCTGGTGTGGTTGCCTGTCTTCTTCATCCCCCTTGGGTATCTCTTTACTTCCAGTGTGTAAGCTGCTGAGCATGGAGCTACAGGAAGAGTTGAGTCGAACTGGCCGATCCCGAGAAGTGCTGGAGCTGGGTCAGGTGCTAGACACGGGCAAGAGGAAGAGACACGTGCCTTACAGCCTCTCGTGAGTCTTTGTGCTGATCCACCTCCTAACCAAGCCCAGAGGAGCTGCAGGGTTCCTGAAACATCAAGGAGTCTTATTTCTCTCCTTCCCACAGTGAGACGAGGCTGGAAGAGGCTTTGGAGAATTTGTGTGAACGGATCCTGGATTACAATGTTCATGCTGAACGCAAGGGGTCACTGAGATATGCCAAGGTCAGATGGTTCCCAGGAAGGGCTTTGCTTGGTTTTCCTTTTTTTTTTTTCCCTCCAAAAGGCTTATATATGCTTTTATGTGTATGTGTGCATGTAGAGAGGACAGAGATCAACATTGGGTGTTGTTTCCTGGAGCCATCCACCTTGGTTTTGTGGTTAGGTTTGGTTTTCATTTTTTTCTTTTTTTCTTTTTTTTTTCGGTTTTTCGAGACAGGGTTTCTCTGTGTAGCCCTGGCTGTCCTGGAACTCACTCTGTAGACCAGGCTGGCCTTGAACTCAGAAATCCGCCTGCCTCTGCCTCCCAAGTGCTGGGATTAAAGGCGTGTAGCACAACACACAGATCCTTTTTTTTCTCTCCTCCAATAATGACTTCATGTGTGAGTGTGTCACAATGCCCTACTGAAGTCAGAGGATAGCTTGTGAGAGTTGGTTCTCTCTTTTCTCAGTGTGGGTCCTGGGTATTGAATTCAGGTCATTAGGCTTGGTGGCAATCACCTTTCCCCACTGAGATACCCTGTTGGGTACCACTGAGATACACCTTGGTTGTTTTAGACAGTCTTACTGGCTCACTGACTAGCAGGCTAGGCTGGCTAGTCAGGGAACCCCAGCATCTGTTTCATTCTTCCCCAGCATCGCCATTGTAAATTCATGCCACCGTGCCTGGTTTTTGCTTTTTGAATTTTTTTAATTATTTATTTTTATTTTATGTGCATTGATGTTTTGCCTGCATGTATATCTGTGTGAGGGTGTCAGGTTCCCTGGGACTGGAGTTACAAGCAGATGTGAGTTGTCATGTTGATGCTGGAAATTGAACCTAGGTCCCCTGGAAGAGCAGCCAGTGCCCTCAACCACTGAGCCATCTGTCTAGCGCCTGTTTTGTTATTTGTTTGTTTGTTTGTTAATGTGGATCTGGGATTTAACTAATATCCTGAAGCATTTTACCAACTAAGCTATCTCTCCCAGCCCAGGACCCTGTTCCTCAGAAACAGAGATCTATATCGTCCAAGATCCTCAAGGAATATCTGCTAGTCTCCCCCTAAATTTGGAGTATCCCCTTATTATGGCTAGACTCTTTCATAGAACACACCCCAGAGTCTTCAGTAGCTGATAAAGCTGATGTGGTGATGTAGGAAGCGATGAGGTGGTGGACTGGACTTACAGCAAGTTTTCCATCCCTCAGGGTCAAAGTCAGACCATGGCAACACTGAAAGGCCTGGTACAGAAGGGAGTGAAAGTGGATCTGGGAATCCCTTTGGAGCTGTGGGACGAGCCCAGCGTGGAAGTCACATTCCTCAAGAAGCAGGTAGGATAAAATACCACTTTGCCTAGGAAGGTGAGAGGACCTAAGTCTCAGGGCTTGATATTAGGGGATGACTACCTCTGAGCAGGGAGAAGACAAAGAGTTAAGGACTGTGCCACTTATGAAAGCAGGCCCAGCAGCATATCAAGAAGTAATACTGTACGGGTCATCATATCTACCAGTACATGCTAAGGCACCTACTGTGTCCTGGATTCTGGGCCACACACTTTCCAGCTACTGCCTCGTTTTACTCCCATGTCACAGGTGTGGATACCAGTTTCCACTCTACAGGTTAGAATCTCAGAGGTGCTGAGATTTTGAGACACGATTATTACACGTAGCCCAGGCTGGGTCTGTAACTCACTGTGTGGTTGGGAATGAGCTTCAGTACAGGATCTTTCTTGCCTCTACCTCCTAAGGGATTATAGGCATCTGCCACCTAGCAGAGTAGATATATGAGGTACTAGATAGTAACAGATACTAGTAAATGTTGAATAACGAGAATCACACATCTAGAGAGCCAAATATAACCTTTTGGCTCCCTGCCCTCTTGAAAGGTGCTTAAGGGAGTGGGGTGACAGGGAGTGTAAGGCAGGCCTTCCACTGCCCCTCAGAGCAGATGTTCCTCCTGCTCTTCTTTCCCAGTGTGAGACGATGCTGGAGGAGTTTGAAGATGTTGTAGGAGACTGGTACTTCCACCACCAGGAGCAGCCCCTACAGCATTTTCTCTGCGAACGTCATGTGCTCCCGGCCTCCGAAACTGGTAAGTGTAAAGGTTGGAGCTTCCCAGCTTTCCAGCTACTCCCTGCATTAACACTGAGATTATTTTTTTTCTTTTTTCTTATTCTACTTAGCTTGTCTACAGGAAACTTGGACTGGAAAGGAGAAGATCAGTGATGGGCAGGAGGAGGCAGATGAAGAGGAGGAGGAAGAGGAAGAGGAGACAACCAAGACTTCAGACAATCCCAAGCATGACCCAGAAGATCTTTGACCTTTACTTTTGAATCCCAAGGATGGGTCAGAGAGAGCTTTCTAAACTCTTGAGCTCTCCCTTCCCCATCCCAAGGCTTTTAACTGTCCTTTTTGTATGATCTCAGCCATGATCCTGGAGACCCAGAATGGCAACATGAGAGGAGGAGAAGGGGGGAGAAGTAGAATTAAGTTTTGCCTTAAGAGATGTGCCACATGCAGCCAGTTAATTGAGCAAGTATGTGGTGACAGTATTGAGACCTTTCTCTTACCTGTCCTCTCCTGCACCAATTGGTCAATGGTGGTATGAGCTGTGGAAAAGTCGCTTTGCTTTTTAAAAGAGTCTATTTTAGACCCTTTCCAGAGGCCAGAGAAGGGCTAGAATGTAGCTCAGTTGGTAGAGTGCCTGCCTAGTATGGACAGTGATGGGAGTTGGACCTGGTGTGGTCACATACCCCTGTAATCTCAGCACTTGAAAAGCAGAGGCAGGAATATCAGAATATCATCCAGCTATGTAGCAGTTTAAGACCAACTGGAGCTACATGAGACCCTGTCTCAAAGTAAGAAGCCAAAACGGGACCCTCAAGAACCAATATACACTGCAAATATGAGGCTGTTTACATCAATCTCTGAATAACAGGACGCTGGAAGAGAGTGAAGCAATGCTGGGGTTAGGTGGGGTAGACATGTGGCCTATTTCCTATTTCACAGGTGCCATATTTTCTATACTGCTATTAAACCTTTTATATGTATATCAGCTGAGTCCCATTTCAAACATTCCACACAGTATTGATGACGGAGCACTCAGACAGTGGGGCCATTGGCCTGTTTTCTTAGTAGCTAGTGGTGTTCTTATAATTATGCAACCCAAGGATACTGGTTAGGTTTGGGAAAACCACTGTACTACTAGGACTGTAAATCCAGAGTGGTGGTACACGTTTATAATTCCAGTACTTTGGAGGTCGGGGCAAGAGGGTCAAGAACTCAGTCCTCCTCAGCTATGTAGCAAGTTCATGACCATCCTGGGCTTCTTAAGCCCCTGTATCAGAAAAAATAGGAAAAAAAACCACAAAAATCAGAAGTTAGTGTAACTCATGATGTGAACTGTACAGGATTAGGGTTACGGTTAGGCAACGTGGCTAGTACTACAGGCGCTGCAGATTGTACGGAAGCCCATAAAGGGCAAAATTTCTCGCGTTTTTTTCGCCTTTTGAGTTTTCCCAGAGTCAAAAAAAAGGTTTAAGGAGAGCGATAGATTAGTTTCAAAGTAGATAACAGGTAGAATGGAGAGGGAAACGATATCTTTAAAATGTGGAAGCGTGAGGACCTACCGATTATAAACCTAAGGGGAACCCTGACCAAAAGAATCTAGGAAGTCTTGGTGAGAAAGCCAATTGGGCGACACCATCTTCAGCAGGGGGAGAGGGAGATACCACCTTAAGAGCTGGGGGAGGGTAGCAACGAGTTGCGATTTGCAAAGAGTGGCCGGGCTTGCCGTAGGATTTCGGAGCGACTGGGTAGACGCCCGTGGCGGGGTCTATCTCCTTCCCTTGCCATGAGCGGACCAGTGTGCACTGAGCCGCTGCACGGTGAGACCCCTCTGCTGGCGCCCAGCGGCTCCTACTCGGTCGCGGTTCTGCTGCGCGGCTACGCGGAGCCACAGGGAGCCGGCGACGCGGTGCGTGCTGATGGCACGGTGACTCTCGTCCTCCCTCGGGGCTGGGCCTCGGACTCCAGCCGCCGATTGGCCCCATCCGCAGACGACGGTGCTAAGACTGCCCTGGAGGAGGCGGTGCGTGGCCCTATCCTCGTGGACACCGGGGGACCCTGGGCTCGGGATGCACTGCTGAAAGCCCTGGCTACTCAGGGCGTGGCCCCCGGAGACGTGACTCTCGTGGTGGGCACCCACGGGCACTCGGATCATATCGGGAACCTAGGGCTGTTTCCCGAGGCAGCTCTGTTAGTGTCCCATGACTTCTGCCTTCCTGGAGGTCTCTATCTGCCCCATGGACTGTGTGAAACGCAGCCTTTGATACTGGGCTCCGGACTGCAGGTGTGGGCCACGCCGGGCCACGGGGGACAGCGGGACGTGAGCGTCGTAGTGGAGGGCACCAGCCTGGGCACTGTGGTGGTGGCTGGCGATGTGTTCGAGCGCCTTGGTGACGAGGACTCCTGGCAGGCCCTGAGCGAAGACCCAGTAGCTCAGCAGCGGAGCCGGGAGAGGATTCTGAGCGTGGCTGATGTCGTGGTGCCTGGTCACGGAGCTCCCTTTCGAGTGGTCAGGGAAGCAGTGAACAGTTCGGAGGATTCGATATGTGAAGGCAAGGAGGTCGTTTGACTGGACTCTCATCAGGAAAGCCCTTTCAGGGAGGAACTGGTGTCCAGGAGACTCAGAGGACACAGTCAGGGCAAGCAAGGTGTGTCCTGTGCAGCTTTCCAGGGGGCAGCTTCCAGACAGGACAGAATGACTAGCATCAGTCACCTTTACCATTGGAACCAAAGTAGGACGAAGGACTATCTCAGCTCTGCATCTTCCATGAGCCTTGGTAAAAGGCAGGAAAAACAATAGTTAAAATGTTTATTTGGATGTGTGTGTGTGCCCGTGGAGTACTGAAGGCTACTTGGAAGAGTCGGTTCTCTTCATCCTGTGGGTCCCCACGATAAAGTTCATGTTGCCAGACTTGGCGGCAGGCACCTTTACCCGCTGAGCTATCCTGACTTACACTCTTGTTAGGACCTTCAAAATAAAATTAGACTGGAAGTTTTACTGTACTGATGTAAATGGAAAATGCTGGTTGCAGTAATCTTTGGGATTGTAACCAGATACTGCAAAAGAGGAACAGTGGCCAATAGCTTTTTTCTCCTAGGATGCACGCTGGCGAGAAGGTTCCAGACATAAGAGCTAACCCCTTAGTAACCTGACTTCTTTTTTTGTTTGTTTAGAAATTCTCATGTACTCCAGCCTGGCTTCTAAGCTGGCCTTTTTTGTTTGTTTGTTTGTTTGTTTTGGTTTTTTGAGGCAGGGTTCCTCTGTGTAGCCTTAGCTGTCCTGGAACTCACTCTGTAGACCAGGCTAGCCTTGAACTCTCGAACTCAGAGATCCACCTGCCTCTGCCTCCCAAGTGCTGGGATTAAAGGCGTGCGCCACCACCGCCCAGCTCTAACTCCTGATTCTTATGCTTCCACCTCCCAAATATTCGATTAAATAATTACAGGCATGTGACGCCCCATCTGGCTTTCACCTGACTTTAGTTCATTCCTTGAGTCACTCGGTGGATAATTATTTAGCATCTGTAATGTCTCAAATACTGATGTAGGTCTTGTGATACCACTGTAATGAGCAAATGACAAGTTCCTCACCCCCTACACAAGTCACATTCCATTCAGGAGACAGGAAGACAACCATAATAGTAGTAGCAACCAAATCATTATAGGTTGTGACATAGTATATATCTGTGTAGGATGAGGAAGGAGAGCCGGGCAGAGAGAGGCTGCTTGATGCTGAGAGATATGGAAAGCCGGAGCTGAAAGATGTTCTTTATTTCTTACATTCATTTATTTCTCAGTGTGTGTGTGCACACGTGTGCACATTTGAGCTGTGGCTTATCCATGGGTGTCATGACAAGTTGCAAGAGTTGGTCCTCCCTTCAACCATTTGCTTTCTGAAGGTACAGTCAGGTCATCAGGCTTGGCAGTAAGTACCTTTATCCACTGAACCATCTCTCTAGTCCCTGTTTTTTTTGTTTTTATTTTAGGTTAGGGAATTTTGTAGTGGGCTGGCCTTGAACTTGCCATATGGCTGAGGACAACCTGATTGATCTTCCTGCCTCGACCTCCCAAGTGCTGGAAATATAGATGAGTGCTACCAAGTACAACTTTTCTTTCTTCCTTCCTTTCTTTCTTCCTTCCTTCCTTTCTTTCTTTCTTTCATTCTTTCTTTCTTCCTCCCTCCTTCCCTCTCCCTCCTTCTTCCTTCTCTCTCTCTTTCTCTCTTTCTTTTTTTCTTTCTTTCAAGACCATCTTGTTCTGAGTCCAGGCTGGCCTAGAACTCTCTGTGTAACACACCTGGCCTCAAAATTCTCAATCCTCTGGTCTCAATTCTCTGGTGGCTCTGATTACAGGGTCGGCTACCACATGCAGCTTTTGAGAAGGTGTGTGACCAAAGAACTGAATGAGGAGAAGGCTGCCTCCCAGAGGATCTGAGAGAAGGGTGTCCGTGGTAACAGAACAGTAGCTGTAATTCTCTGAGCCACAACAGTGTGACCCATTTTAGCAGCAAGGAGACCCACGGGGCTTTGGGAGGTAACTCAATCCAGTGCTTGCCTAACATGTACAAAGTACTAGTTTCAATTTTCACCATGGCCTATCATTATGGCTGCGATTCTCTTCACAATTATGTCCCAACCTGCCCCCAGGCCCTTTGTCAGTACTTTTTTGGAGCACATGGGGATAAACAGAGAGGAAGTCCATCTTGTTTTCCACTTCTGTCTTAGTTAGGGTTTTACTGCTGTGAACAGACACCATGGCCAAGGCAACTCTTATAAGGACAACATTTAATTGGGCTGGCTTAAAGGTTCTGAGGTTCGGTCCATTATCTTCAAGGCGGGATCATGATGACATCTAGGCAGGCATGGTGCAGGAGGAGCTGAGAGTTCTACATCTTCATCTGAAGGCTGCTAGCAGAATACTTATTTCCAGGCAGCTAGCATGAGGGTCTTAAAGCCCATGCCCACAGTGACACACCTACTCCAACAGGGCCACACCTAATAGTGCCACTTCCTGGGCCAAGCAGATACAAACATCACCCTTCTGTCAGCTCTATAATAGGAGCACTATTGTTACCTCTTTTTTATGGTGAGAAAACAAAACAAAAGCCCAACAGGTTAAGTAACCCAGGAATGAACTAAATAGTAATGGAGAAACTGGTCGCTGAGATAGGGAAATCTCCGACCCAAATAAGACCAGTCAAGGAAAACACAGCTCAATAATTATGGATATAAGCTGCACGCCTGGATTGCGCAGATTTACCACTACACTACTCTATTCCCCAGCTATGAGATCCCTTATAACTTGCGGTTTTTCCAGGCCACGTGCTTCTCCTCCATTGTCCTTCCACCTCCTCCTCCATCGACTTCCTCCTCTTTCTGCCAAACCCAAGGAGCCTGGCTCCCGAGGGTTTCCCAGGACAGGACCTGCTGGGGCAGGTGACTTCTGGATTAGACCACACATTTATTTCCTATCAACCATTCGAAAAAGGACACATTCTCCTTTTCTGAATAAGGAGCACCTGGTGCCACATGCGTGTAGCCCCAGCTCTCAGGAGGCTGAATGACGGTCATGTGTTCAAATCTAGCCTGAGCTCCACAGTGAGATTATTGTCTCCCCCCAAAAGGCAGCAGAGGAGTTGAGCTTACTTTGGTGGAATCCCCGCCTGGAATGCACAAATCCCTGAGTTGAGTTGGCACCCAGCATTGCATAAACTGGCACTGTGGCAGGTGGACGAATCAGAAGAAGTTCAAGGTTATCTTTGCAAAATTTGGAGTTTGAGGCTTGACTAAGCAACCTGAGACCTTGGAACACACACACACACACACACACACACACACACACACACACACACACATTTTTAACCCAGATGTCTCAGACTTCAGGGGCAAAAGAATTCTCTGTTACTTTTAACTATTTGTCCTGTTCCCTGGAGAAAGCTGGCAGTCCTGAGGCTGTGGACACTGGTCAGCCTTTATTTTTCTTAGGCTCTGTGCTACAGTGTCCTTTTGCATGGTAAGGTCTCAGTCTCTCTCTCTGGCCACCTGAAATGCATGCTTCCTTCTTTTCCAGTCTCCCTTCCTTCTTCCCTCTTTCCCTTCCTCCCTTCTTTATTTTCTGTTTGCTTTATGGGTCTCACTAGGTAGCACAGGCTGGCCTAGAACTCTTGTAAAACTTGTTAATTACATTTTCACTAATTTGTGTGTGTTGTGCATGACAAGCATGTAGAAATCAAGGGACAACCTGTGGAAGTCTGTGTTCGCCATCCACCACGTGAGTTCCAGGAACTGAACTCAGGCTGCCATGTTTGGTGACAGGCAACTTACCTTGGTGAGCCATTTCACCAGCCTCAATGGCCGGTGAACTTCCCTGCTTACCTCAAGTGCTGGAATCTCCAGATATGTGCCACCACACCTGACCTTGTGCTGGTGCCTCCAGACCAGCACAAGAGCAAACACCTCTCCTCCAAGGGGCTTCCAGACAGGCAGGGAAGACCAGGTGCTCCATCCTCCTCACTCACCTAGATCCGCCATTCTCTGTCAAGCTTCTGCTAAACTGTCAATCATCCTGACCATCACGGGCAGATTGAGTGTTCTCTCCACGCTCCAGCTACTTGGGACACATGGTGGCTCTGATCACAGTGCTTGCTGGTTTTTTCTTTTTATTGTTTATTTTTGTTTTTTATAACCATAGGGACTTTTCTGTGGCTGCCTGACTCTGAATAAAGATACGTAGACTTATATTTATTAATTACAGCTTTAGGACTTTGCTTACTCTTGTTCCTGTCTTGCTGTTATAACTTATTAACCCATTTATAATAATCTACGTTCTACCTTGTGGCTTATTACTTACCTCTCCTCCAATCCCAGACTGGCAAATTCTGCCATTCCTGACTCTTTCCCAGAGTTCTTATCTCTCCCGGAAGTCCCACCTATTCTTGCCTCCTAGTCCTGGCTGTCCTGGAACTAACTGTGTAGACCAGGCTGGCCTGGAACTCAGAAATCTGCCTGCCTCTGCCTCCCAAGTACTGGAATTAAAGGCGTGCCTTATTGGTTATTAAACCAATCAGAAGCTGAGAGAGGGAGTGTTTACAAAATACAATGTAGCCAAATGAATGACAATATCCAAAGTCCAGTCTGCTGCATTCAACTCTCTGCCAGCACAGAAACCAGCATTTGAATAATACAATGACAGCCTTTACACAGTGCACAAAAAGATCACCCCAAGATTTTTATTGTTGGTAGTGGTGTTCCCCAACCCATGACAGCATTTCTATGTATAGACTTGGCTGTCCTGGAACTAGCACTCTCATTCTCATTCTGTCTCCACAAAGCTGGCCTTGATCTCAGAGATCTGCCTGCATTTGGTTCCTTAGTGCTGGGAGTAAAGATGTACACCGTCACTGTCCAGCACTTGATGTTTGTCTGTCTGTTTGTTTGTTGCTTGTTTTTAGAGATGTTATGTGTGTGTTACACTGTAGCCCAGGTTGGCCTGGTAGCCCAAGCTGCCTTCAAATCTGTGGCAATCCTCCTGCCTCAGTCTTATGAGTACTATGAGATTACAAAATGTTGCATATTTGTAAAATCTTGGGCCAGAGCTAGAGAGATGACCCAGTGGTTGAGTCTGTAGTGCTCTTCTGGAGAACCCAGAGTTTGATACCCAGCACCCATGTCAGGATCTCACAACAGCCTCTAACTACATCTCCAGGGGATCTGATACCTCTTGCTTCTGAGTCTGGTGGCTAAAGACTGCCTCTGCCCTGGGTGCCATGGAGACCACAGGAACCTGTCTAGGTAGTAGACCATGGACTACTCTGTCATTTTAATTGATACCTTGGCTATTGACATTGGAATATATCCTTCTCCGGTCTCTGATAACATTGATGGCTAAGCTAACTGTAACTCTGAGCCAGAGCACAACAAACAACTAGCTCCTCACCCCAAGGTAATCCACCACCATGCTATGTCATTAGTCAGTTTATCAGCTAGTTAAGACTACTAGGTCTCTGATTAAAGGAGACAAACAGGTTTGCCTTGCTCACCGGCTTCATGTTAAAGATAAACAGGTTTCAGAATTGATTTTTTTTACTATTACTTTATCTAAAAGAACTCATTTTACAGTGACTGCTCAACCACCCGTGACTCATGGTGAATCACTAGAGAGAAGAAAGATGTAAAGCTTGTGTAAGGCTGAGGATGCAGAAGCTTAAGTCATGAGGACCTAAGAAAGCACTTTAGGTTAACACCTAAGAAGGTGTTCTAAGGTTGGTTAATGCCAGCGAAAGCTTAAATGATGATAAAGTGGTCTAATGTATACAAAAGGAATTTAAAATGCTTCAGATTTCCTCCTCTCGTTGAGATACTGTTGTGTTAGGATTTGAAAGCTCAGAGTTCTAACCTTGACGAATGGAGATCTGAGAAGTTAGTAGTCTAACTCTGGTAAAGCCTTCCACTGTATGATCCACTCTCAAGTCAAAAACTCAAGATTTTAAATGTCCTCTGGTTGTCTTCAAAGACTTAAAAGTGTTTCTGATTGTGCTAAATCTATGTATGTCCAGTCTTCTTCTGGAGAGAGGGAAGAAGCCCCTCTTCCACAGTCTGTAGTCACAATGAAAATCAAGAGCAAGCGAGCTCTTGCCTCTTCTGTCCCACAGAAGGCTTCTGTCTTCCCTGAGCTTGCCTTAAGGAATGTTTAAGTTTTTAACAAAAAACAGTTTTCCAAGCCTGTACTATGACATAAAGATGTGTGTTTACTGCTTTTATCTCCAATGTGGATTTCAGTACAGATTACAAACCATGGTAATGCTAACCTGTCTATAATCAATCTCTTTTCGTAAACTCAAAATGATTCTTGTAAGCTCCAAAGAATCCACTTGGATCCACCTCTCGTGGGTCAAATGGACTCGACATAAGTACTCTGTCAATCAACAGCCTGTTTCCCACCTATTGCCTATTCCAGAGGGTGGGATTCCTCCCCCATTACCTCGTTTTGAGACTCCCTTCCCCTTGACTACTAGGACCATAGGCTTAAGAGATTCAAAGTGCACCTAAGAAAAAAATTTTCTCCCTAACCTACTTAACTTTATCTTCTACCCCAATATATATATGTGTGTGTGTGTGTGTGTGTGTGTGTGTGTGTGTGTGTTTCAGTATCCTATCAAGTCCAGGTATTTGCTTGAGATCTGCATCCAGGAAGGATCCAGAGCAGCTACCCACAGGTGCTCCAGGCTAGCCCCACAGACTCCTTAAACTGGGCCTGGACTTTCCTAGCAGAAGCTATTATCCCAGCACTGAAACAGCCAGCTCTCCCAGGACTTGGCCAGCATCCCAGTTTCCTTAGGGTCCCCCCAAATGACTTTGCACTCCCCTCTGTCAGCAGAAAATAGTCTAAAGAATACAACATATTCACTCCTGCCCCACCATTGCCCCTTCCTAGTTTCTCAGTTTTTGTTGCTAATTAAACGAAAAGGGAGAGACATTAGCTTACAGGCCATTCCAATAGGCTCTTCCCAGGGACCTAGCAATGGCTTATGTCATTAGCTGCTGCTTTCACCTCCAGGTGCACCAGATTTGGGCTGCATATAAAAGAACTGCTCCCCTCCCTGGAATCTCTCTCTCCCCTTTTCTGTCCTTCTGTCACCTCCTCTTCAGCTCTCATAGTAGTCCCTAAGCAGCTCCCAGCAAAATCCATCAAAACAGAGTAACAGCTGGCCAGTCCTTCCTGCCTCAGCATTTGTCTGCCATAAGATGGCCCCACAGGAGTTGTCAAAATGGAGGCAAAGGAACTGCTCCTCAGACTGCAGCAGTCACAGGAGCTCTCCACAGTGGCTCATATCTGTCCCATCTCAACAGGAGCTGTCCTGCAGGAGCTCTCCACAGTGACAGCTTCTCCTTCCTAGCCTCCCTGAGCCGCTCCGTAGAGATGGTGCCTCAGTCAAGGCCACCTGGGAACAGGCTTCCACTCTAAGCCCTGGGCCTGATGCAGGGAAAGAGGGGTGAAAAAAGCCACCAATCCCTGAGCAGAAAAATCTACCAATCCCTGAGCAAGAAAACCCACCAATCCTTGAGCACCTCAAGATCAGGACTTGAAATCTCCAAATCTCCAGTCTGGAGATCTCTATCCTGAACAGCTCCTCCTGCTAAGAAATCCTGTAGAAGCCCAACCATTTGTCCAATTCCCACTCCTGGGAGCCGAGGGCAGCCAACCCTGAGGTTGTAGCTCCTCTCCCTGGAACATCCTATAAATGTCTTTTATGAGATTTGCTGCCTGGTGTGACTCGCATCAGAAGAAGCCAGGAAACAATGAAGAGAAGAAGAGAAGGAAGAAGAAGGGAAGAGAAGGAGCAGGGCTGAGGCTCCTGAGTCCTCAGTGTAGCTGGGGATACCCTCCCCTGGGAGCTGCAGTGCTTCTGCTGAGGAGGCTTCTTCTCAGAGCTGCCTGGTTCCTGAGCTCTTGTGTATCAGGATGTCCTTCCCTTGGGACACTGTCCCACCTCAGAGCTGTGTGGTTCCTGAGCTCCTGTGTCCCAGGATACCTTTCCATCTGAGCATGAACACTCACACTCATGGCTATTCTACCGTCTGCCTGTCCACATGTCCACTTGTCTGCCTCTACCCCTTCTCCAAGCCCTTACTCTTCTCCCTTCTCCCAAAAAAAAAAACCCTTTACACCAGATCTGCTGCATGGTGGAATTACTCAGGAGCACACCTTGGCGTGGGCCCACTAGGAATCCCTACCCTATGATCCATTGTATTTATAATTAGGAGAGCGTCCCCTCTCCAAGATTAAGGAAGTTAATCAATCTACACATAGGGAGAAGCAGTAACAAAGCCAATGAGAGGCAGGGAAAGTACTTACCAGAACCAGAAAGACCAACCCCACAGTCAGAATCTTGTAGTCTTTGAATTGCCCCATGAAAGGATCCACACAGCCTAGATTCTTGTTGAATTATAAATATGAGTCCAGGTAGCTCATACAACGTTATAAAATTAACAGGCCCATCTTCCATAAAGGAGCAGATTCACTGTGTTAACTTCTGTGTGAACACTGTCACCTGACATACATGCATAGTGTCAGACAGAGGAATATGGTAATAGCTGTAGCCTTGTCCATTGGTGCTGAGGTCTGCCTGCCTCTCTTACATAGGTGATAAGGGAGGCAGAGTTCAGGTTAGCGTAAGAAGACCTTTATTCCAGCTCTATGTGAGCCAGTGGGAACATTTACTGGGAACCCAAAAGTCCTTGAGCTCAAGACACCCTGAGCCCCTTTCCACTGCCAATTGGGTAGAGCATAGAAAGGCGCTGGGGACCTGGCGGTGGTGGCACACACCTTTAATTCCAGCACTTGGGAGGCAGAGACAGGCAGATTTCTGAGTTCGAGGCCAGCCTGGTCTACAGAGTGAGTTCCAGGACAGCCAGGGCTATACAGAGAAACCCTGTCTTGAAAAGCGAAACAAAACAACAACAACAAAAACAACAATAACAAAAACAAACAAACAAAAAAGAAAAAAAGAAAAAAAAGAAAGGTTCTGGGAGAATGCTGGAGTTCCAGGGAAGAGCCTCAGTTGGTGAGGGTGGAGAACGGGGGTGGGTGGGGCATGGGATGGAGTGGAGTGGGCCCGGGAGAGTCTCCTTCACTGCTTGAACTATAGATCGGCTTCCCCAGAGCTCCATTATTGTTGGTTTCTTCGTTGTTTGTTTCCGCTCACAGATAGAATAACAGTTCAGACTGATCAATGGTCCCTTTAGGGGAAAAATATGAGCGGACCAGACTTTTAGTACAGGAAGAACTGCAACTCGGACAGGCAGCACCTAAGCCCGTGCTGATTACATTTCCTGAGCCTCGATCATCCGTTATATGGGTGTGTTCTCCTCTGCTGCTTGTCTAATCAATACTGAGATGAGTGCTTAACTTTCATTCTAAATAAACTAAAAGAGAAGAACGTCCCCAGAGCTCCAGATCTAATACAAAGCAATCTATTACTCAACAACCAACTCCCCATCATCCTCTCAGCCTCAACCTTCCCGCACTGTGCGCCCTCAGTGACTCACAGCCAGTTGTTCAGGCCGTGGCAGGACGGCGTGTCCTGATCTGCTGAAAGCGCTGAGGATTCGTCTCTACTCCTCAGTGGCGTTCTGGAGACTCTCAGATAAATTCTTAATGCAAAGCAACACCTGATGCAGAGCGGGCTGTTAGCTTACTAAACGGTGCTCCTGCTAAAGAATTAATTCCTTTATTATCAATTACTTACCCATTCTTCTGCCTCTTCACCTATTAGAATTACATACCAATGAGGTATAGAAATCTATACATATCATAATTCTCTGCTATGATTCATAACTTCTTATTTTAAAAAATTATACATGTAATAATGAGGAGAGGTACAGATGTTAAACAACTTACAGGTGCAGAGCCTATAGACACAATCGTGCATGTTGATTATTTGCTCCACGTGGATGATAACGGACAGACTCATTAGCGAGTCCCTGAAGATCTATAGGTGATTATTATCCCAAAGACTCCCTTAACATTTTTTTTTTGTTGATACAACATGGGTATTGCCTAAAATCACATCAAAATATCATAAAGAGATTGGTTTTTTATGATTTTACTGATGGCTCTTCAAAAGGACAAGGAACATATGTTTTATACACAAATCCCCCATTCTCCACGAAAAAGAGAGTACCCACCCCTGGTTGTCCAGCTCAACAGTCTGAACTCAACACAATCAATCTGCTTTTATTAGGTGTTCCTCAGTCATTGGATATTTGAACTGACCTCATATAGGAACTGGCACATGAAGGATAGACATGCACCGAGAGTGGGAACTGCCCAAACTTGAGAGAACAGGAATGTTGCAGAAGAACTGTGCATGCAGAGATGGTAACGGAAGGCTGCAAACATTTGGAAGGAGGTCTTTGAGGATGGAGTCTAGTGAACAGAAAGGTGGGACAGATGGGACTTGAGTAGCTTGAGACAGAAACGGAAGAGAGGTTTAGTGCACTCCCTCCTTCAGATGAGTCTCCTTGCCTTGAAAAGCAAAGGTAAATAAATTAAAAGTCCATAAATCGACTTGTATTGAAACATAACCTTGATACTGAACTGCTGGCACCTGTCTCTAGAGAACACAGGCAGGAAGGGTGTGCCTAGGAGGAAAGCCAGAAGCAGCCATGTCTGTTGTCACAGAGAGTTGTGTGTTATTCTGAGACTATAGAAGCTTTCCCTGCTGGTGCCTGCTCAGATTATGCCTCCATCCAATGGTGTGCTCGCAGCATTAGCAAACTAAGGAACTGCATCCTGTCCTTTACATCAACAAATGACTTTCTCATTTCAGACCTCTGAGGCACTGATGAACCAAACCATTCATGTTACATTGTATTTATGATTACTGAACTTCAGCTTTTAAAACATGTCCTTTGGTTGGCAGTGATGGCGCATGCCTTTAATCCCAGCACTTGGGAGGCAGAGGCAGGAGGATTTCTGAATTTGAGGCTAGCCTGGTCTACATAGTGAGTTCCAGGACAGCCAGGGCTACACAGAGAAACCCTGTCTCGAAAAACAAACAAAAAAGTGTCCTTTTGTATTTATTTGTAAATTAATACTCTAAATACTTGTATAAATTAAATACTTAAGAATAACAATGTGAAAAGACTTGGGATGTATTTAAAGAAGAAAATAGGAGGAAATTATAACTGGAAAAGTTTTTTTCCCGTGCAATATTTAGCCTAGCGAGTACAGTGGCCAAGGAATGGACACACAAATACATGTTTCTCAAATTCCCTTGGAGGCCAAAAGGGGTTAAACTGAAAGTACAATCAACATGAGTTAGATTCTCTCAAAGTTTTCACAGAAAATTATTTTTGGTAGAGATTGAGAATTTATTACATCAGACTGCCTACAAAATGTAGTAAAAACTAGACCTTGTGGTAAGTCCTTCCTCGTGGGACTATTATGCTTTGGTCCTATTCACATTTTTATTTCCTTTATAGCATCAGTTGGATATATAGTGTCACACTTACATGGGGCAACTTAATAGGATTCTGTCTCAGATAATAAGTATCTTTGCCAATGTAGTAAACCAAACAAAATGAGATTTAAAAAGTATAAAAGCAGGTTTATTGGGGGTGGTGTGCTTGGGCTGGTTCACGAGTCTCAGAGAACAAGGTCAGGGTTGTTACCATGCAGGTCATGCAGACTGGGGGTGGGGGAGAACAAAAGAGAGAGAGAGAGAGAGAGAGCGAGAGCGAGAGCGAGAGCGAGAGCGAGAGCGAGAGAGAGAGAGAGAGAGAGAGAGAGAGAGAGAAAGAAAGAGAGAGAAGAGAGGGAGAGAAAGAGAAAAGGAGAGAGAGGATAGAGGATGGAGAGAGGGAGGAGAGAGAGAGACAGAGAGGGAGACAGAGAGAGACAGAGAGAGACAGGGAGAGGGACAGAGACAGGGAGAGGGAGAGGGAGAGGGAATGCAGGGAGAGCTCTGGGATGGTGGGATGGTGGGATGGCCAGAGTCACTTTAATCCACAGCATACATCTGGGGACCTTGGCTGTGTCAGAGGATCGTGTAAGCAGTTGCTAGGTCCCTGAGAGCAGGCCAGTGGGATTGCCTGTATACTAACATTCCTCCTTTTTTTGTTTAATTAAAGAAATGAGGAACTAGGAAGGCTGATGTTGAGGCAGGCATGAGGGTGTTGTATTCTTTAGACTATTTCCTGCTGTTGGGGGCAATAATATCTTTGGTGACCCCAAGAAAACTGGAATGCTGCTCAAGTCCTGGAAGAGCTGGCTGCTCTGCTTGCTGTCCAGGCTCTGTAGAACTATCTGGGGTTAGGAACATGCAGGCCTAGATGAAGCAGTCTGAGGCTAGAGAACCTAGGGCTAGCTGGTTTGAAGTTGTCCTGAATGCAGATTTTGAGGAAATACCTGGATCTTTATACACACACACACACACACACACACACACACACACACACACACACGGCCTTTATATTTTAATATCCCTTAAGCAGCACAAGAGCAGGGCAACTGTCTACCCTCCATGTAAGAATCTACTTTTTATTCATAACCCGTCTTGCTTACTAATCTCTATGTTCCTTCCATCTTGGCTGCTCTTGACCCAGTTGAGCAGCCCTTTGGGTCAAGTTCTTTTGTCCCTTTTACATGGTGGCTTTAGTTCTCCCTCCTGTGAGTTCCACAGTGGCTTTCCACTCTCTTCCCCTGGAAAGTGAAAACTCTTCCACGGCATGGCAGCACCCACTCCCCTCCTTCCTCCTTGTCCCAAACCTAAACCACGCCTATGTCTCTTCTCCCCAACCACTGGCTGCTGGCATCTTTATTTACCAATCAGAATTAACTGAAGGCAGGGTCCCTTGGTGTCTTATACTCAGACCCTCTCAGGCAAACAGTTTTGGGGGATCTAAATTAGCATTAGAATACAAACAGCATCAGGCCAACCTACCACAAGAACTCCATTGATTAATATTAAAACTGTGAACTTTAGAAGTCTTGTTCTCTATTTTTTTTTAACTAGATATTTTCTCCCCTCCTACCCCAGATTCCCCCTATCCTATTTTCCCCTCCCCCTGCTTCTTTGAGGGTGTTCCCCCACCCAATCACCCACCCCTGCCTCCCCATCCTGGCATTCCCCTACACTGGGGCATTGTGACTTCGCAGGACCAAGGGCCTCTCCTCCCATTGATGCCCAACAAGGCCATCCTCTGCTACATATGCCGCTGGAGCATGAGTCCCTCCATGTGGATGTACTCATGTGTATGGTGATTTAGTCCCTGGGAGCTCGAGGGGGGTCTGGTTGATTGATATTGTTGCTCTTCCTACGGGGTTGCAAACCCCTTCAGCTCCTTCAGTCCTTCCTCTAACTACTCCATTGAGGACCCCGTGCTCAGTCCAATGGTTGGCTGTGAACATTTGCCTCTGTATTTGTCAGACTCTGGCAGAGCCTCTCAGGAGACAGCTATATCAGGCTCCTGTCAGCATGCACTTCTTGGCATCCACAACAGTGTCTGGGTTTGGTGACTGTATATGGGATGGATCCCCAGGTGGGGCAGTCTCTGGATGGCCTTTCCTTCAGTCTCTGCTCCACACTTTGTCCCTGTATTTCCTCTTATGAGTATTTTGTTCCCTTTTGGAGGCTTAATACAACAGAAGCATAGTGAAGAAAAGGAACACAAAGCCTTTTTATTTCTTTTATATACCTCAAATCACTTAAAAAAAAAAAACCACCATTTAAGCTTTCAAGTCCAACAACCTTCGTAACTCGAATTTATACACCTTACCTGAAACTCCTTCTGAGATCCCGAAATGCTTGCGTAGATCCCTGCCTTGTACTTAACTTTGTTTTTAAATGCAGTGATTCACCACAATACACAGGTGGCTGATTACTGGAAGCAGTCATTGTAAATCGAGTTCCTCTAAGTAAAGAATTGTAATAAGTTAGCTTGAAAGCTGTTTTCTGGTAATACAGTAGACTGTGCCTAGACCCAGTGGTGGTGGCTCTGAGAGAGTGAGGCTTGAAGCCTGATTTTTACACAGAAAGAGGACTGAGAAGGCGTCTGAAACCTTGGTTGCTGCTGTTAACCTAGCAGAGCTATCATTAGACATCAACCCCATCAGAGACCTGAGAAGAATACATTTCACCTGAGTAAGCAGGAAGTGTGGTGCAAGCTGCCTCTGTATCTATTAAAAATGACAGACTTACCAGTCACGTGGACAACCACCCTAGGTTCCTCCATGGTTGGTGGAGGGCAGAGGTCCCATGGCAGCATGAGTTTTTGTCCATCAGGCCTAGAAGATCTGACAGACTTTCCTGTAGAGTAGGAAACTTGAGGGGTCGGGGGACTGAAACACTTGTCTAGGCAAAGTAGGGTGATCAACTCCCCAGTGTCCTGCTTGTCCAAAGTTGGATAGTGTGCTGCTAGCAGTAGAGGCAAAGGATGGGTTACAGCCCGATGTCCAGCTTTACCACACGTAAAGCAAGCTCTAGCTGGAGTTCTTCCATGCCCATCATCTTCTTTAGATGTTAGGGGTGCTGCCAGGAGCTGATGTGTCTCTCTGTCACCAAAAGCTGTTTTTATTTTTTTTAAAAAATCTTAAATTCCATATTTCGCAGATCTCTGAAGTGTTTGAGGGCCACCAATCTATTTTAAGTATATCTATGTAGACAAACTTTTCTTGTTTCGAGTTACTTGGAATATATGGACATATATACATACACATACACATACACACACATATATATATGTATATGTATATGTATATATATATGGCTAAATAAGGCTTATCCCTGTAAATAATTACATTAGTACTTAGCACAACTATAAGCATAGTTCTGAAATATTAAAGAATTTAAAGAATTTGATCATTTATAAGGTGACTGACAATTAACTTGCATATATTAATATCCTTAACAGCTAATAGCTTATGTAAGGTTAGGATTTTTCAGTTCTATCCCTATTTGGTTTGAGCCTTAAAAATAGTTTTGAGGGCTGGAGAGATGGCTCAGAGGTTGAGAACACTAGCTGCTCTTCCAGGGGACCCAGGTTCAATTCCCAGCTCACAACTGTCTGTAACTCCAGTTCCAGGGGATCTGGGACCCTCACAGATATGCTTGCAGGCAAAACACCAAATACACATAAAATAAATAAACCTTTTTAAAATTATACTTTTGAAATGGAGCTCTTTTAGTTTGAAATTAAAACTCTCAATCATAGATAAGGTCTGTAGGGAGACTGGCAACTTTACTCATCCTGAAAATGAGGCCGGTAAAGAATCCAAAATAGCCACTCTGTGGGTGAAAAGGGAAAAGGTTTATTTCAGCTTGCCAAGACTGTCTCCTGGGAAAGCAAGGAGAATCAACAAGGGAAAGATCTTCAGGGTTAAATGGGACTGGGAGAAAGGGGGCTTATGAGCTGGGAGTGGCCAAATAAGGGAATAGACCTTGGTGGTTAGCTTTAGGAATATTATGGTTTACCAGGGGAGAGAGAAGGGGGAAGGGCAAGGCCTGCCAATGCCATGTTTACCGTGTTCCAGCCTGATAGAAGCCTGATGCTGTTCCCTCTCTATCAGAGTTGGAAGGCTAGCTCATCCCTAGACCTTGGAAAACATTTTGGGACAAACATGCTCATGTCTGAAACGGGGGTAGAGTGGAGATGAGGCTACCACTTTGAGTTTAGAACCAGCTTCTTGGTGAGCTCAAACAGCTTATGACCACTTACCAATAAAATGTAAATGACAATAGCTAGAAAAAGGTGTTCTGCATCACTAATCCCTGGGGAAAAATGCATACCCAAACTACCCCACAGCTCCTAGGATGGGGATCTCTTCAGGTTTATTATTTTATACGTAGGAGTGTTTTGCCTGCAAGTTTGTAGCAAAATGAGACCAGAAGAGGGCGCCAGATCCCTGCGGGTGCTCGGGATCGAGCCCAGTTCCTCTGGAAGAGTGCTCTTAGCCACCTCACCAGCTCCTAGGATAGTTATTATAAAAGACAAGTTATGGGTGCAGTGAGACTGTGAGGAAAACGGAATCCTTGCAGCTGCTGATGACAATTAAATTTAGTAGAGTTACTATGGAAAGCAGTGTGAGGTTTCCTCAAAATAATAAGAACAAAACTACCATGTGGGGTCATAAGTGATGCCCAACAGTTAAGGGAGCGTGCTACTCTTACCGAGGACTGGAGTTCAGTTTCTGGCACCCACATCAGGTGGCTCCCAACTGCCTGTAACTTCAGCTGCAGGGGGGAAATCTGATGCCCTCTTCTGGTCTCTATGGGCATTTCACTTACATTCACAAATAGATGTGCACATATATACATAAGTAAAGGGGCTGGAGAGATGGCTCAGTGGTTAAGAGCACTGACTGCACTTCCAGGGGTCCTGAGTTCAAGTCCCAGCAACCACTTGGTGGCTCACAACCATCTGTAATGAAATTTGATGCTCTCTTCTGGTGTGTCTGAAGACAGCTACAGTGTATAATAAATAAGTAAATCTTTAAAAAATATATACATAAGTAAAAATAATAAAAGTAAAGTATCATAATTTTTAAAAAGATACCATGTGATAAAGCCATTTCAGTATTAGATACAGAACAAAAGGGAACAAAATCATTATGTTGACTAGATATCTACATTGACATGTTTGCTAAAATACTACTTATAATAGCTAAGATATTGAATCAACCTAAATGTCCAAAACCGATAAAGAAAGAAATAAGCCAGGAGGCAGTGGCACACACCTTTAATCTCAGCACTCAGGAGATAGAAGCAGGTGATCTCTGAGTTCTAGGCTAGCCTGGTCTACAGAGCGAGTTCTAGGACAGCAAGGGCTACACAGAAAAACCCTGTCTAAACAACAACAACAACAAGCTACAACAGATTATTATTATTCGGACCTAAATATGTAAGATACCCTACCATTTGGCACAACATAGGTGACCTGAAAAATACTGAAGTGAGCCAGACACACGAGGCGTACTATTGTATGCTCTATTTGCATATACAAACTTTTGAAGTCAAATATACAGGTATAGTGAATTAAAAAAATAAGTACCAGATATTGGAATAAGGTATGTTTTGGGTATTTTTATATCAACTTGATACAAGCTAGAGTCATTTTCAAAAAGGAACTCTCCACTGAGAAAATGTCTCCGTAAGATTTGCCTGTATGCATGTCTGTAGTGTGTATTCTTGAATAGCGATTGATGCGGATGGACCCAGCCTACTGGGGGCAGTGCCAGCCTGGGCAGGTTAAGAAAGCATAATGAGACGCCCCAGGGGGTGGGAGTTTTGAGGGTGGGGAGGTGGGAGTGGGGGGGTAGATAGAGGTTACATCCACAAAGAAGAAGGAGGAGGTGTGAGGGGATTGGGGGTTCCTGGGTGGGTGGGGGATGGGGTAAGGGGACAACATATGAAATGTAAATAAAACATCCAATAAAAAAATTAAAAAAAAAAAAAGCAGAAGTAATTGCAGCCCTTTGGATAGCAAAGTTTGCTGTACCCTCCAGGAAAAGTCAGTAAGCTGGAAGCTAAGTGTGGTGGCAGAAAACTAAAGAAGATCAAGATTCCTGATGTCAACCCATAACCAACGTGGTACAGAGCCTAGTAGAGCACGCTATGTCTATACTGAGAGGTTCACATGGTTGTCTGTCTCACTGTGCCAAAACCAAAGGTGTGAGATAATGGAGAGACTACATGCGTGTGCAACTAGCACCCAACACCATTCCCAGATCTGTGGCAAAAACAAGAAAAACAATCACAGCACATCAGAAGGGGAAAACATCTTCTCCCTGAAGTGTCCCTCTACCACCCTCTACTGTCACTATTGAATATTGTGTTTTCTGAAAAAGAACTGTCTAAAGCTCCATGGATCAGATATGAGAGATTTGGAGACAAGAATAAACTGACAAGTGACATACAGAATACTATAAAGGTTTCACAACTTATGCAAACATTTAAACCAATAAATTTAGAAATGTGTACTATAAAAAAAAAAAAAGAAAGCATAATGAACAAGCCTCGGTGAGAAGACCAGTAAGCAGTGTTTCTCCACGCCTGTGGCTTCAGTTTCTACCTCCAGGTTCCTGTCTTAAATTGACTTCCCTCAGTGAAGAAGAAGCAGAACCCCAATGGGAGCCCCAATTTCCCTGGTAATACGGGGAATTCCCACGGAAATTTCCAGAAATTCTAATAACACTATCGCCCTTTTCTCCTCAAGTTGTTTTTGATCATGGTATTTTGTTACCATGGAGTAGAAACCTTAAGACACAGTGGAAACAGGTTGCTTTGAGTGGGGGGCATGCAAAGGCATTCTGGGCCACCACATCCAGCATGGCCTTGAACTTCTGACCCTTCTCCTTCTGACTTTTAACTCTGCTCCTAAAGGCTGGAATGTCAGTGCCATAAAACCACTTTATGTAGTGCTGGGTGTCAGACTTAAGGCATTTTTGAATGCTAGGCAAACATTCTACAAACAGAGCTATATCCCTTACCTTAGCAAAGTGGGAGCTCAGTCTACCGTTTGCAGGCACAGGGCTTTAAGCTTGACAAATACCACTGTGTTCTTGTGGTACATATTATAGCCAGGCTAAGCTGGAACTTACAGTCTTCCTGACAAGTCATTTTTTTTTTGATACATGTCTTGGTATATTCTTGATGTGTATCTTTATTTCCTACCTTTTGTTGTTGTTGCTTAGCCTTTTGAGACAGAGTTTTATGTAGCCCAGGCTTGCCTCAAACTCCTTATATAGTTTGAGAACCACCCTGACCTCCAGACCATCGTACCTCAGATTCCCATGGGCTGAGATTATAGTTCTGTGTAGTTCAAGGTGGCATACTCAGCAGGGCTACGCGAGGAGAAGCTTCTGTGCAGTGGACCTTGGATATATAATAGGCTGAGCACTGAAGCAGAGTCAGGCTTGTTCTGTACCAGCCCATTAGGGCTGTAATGACATTTTGCAAAGGACATGCTGTTTTGCTAGACTGCTATATACCCAAAATATTGGTTCTGACAGATGGGCTTTTACTGATGGGAATTATTTGGTTCACTGAATGTTCTGTACTGAAGAACTGGGGGTTTGGTATAAAATTCTGGGGTTCCAATTCCTTGTAACCCCAACAGTACGTATGGAGAGGGTCTGAGACAAAGAGATATTGCAAGCTCATTAGCCAGACTGCTTAGTCAAGTGAGAGGCCCCACCTTAAAACATAAAGGTAGTCTCAAAACATCCGAAAGTCTGCCTCTGGGCTCCACATGCTCAAATGTGCACACACTGTTGTTAACAGGTACATACAACATACACACTCCACATCACACCAGACACCACACACACATACACACATACACCACATAATATTCTCTCCCCCACACCACACATACACATACACATACCTACACAACACACATGTCACACACACCCCACACACCACATATATACACTCCCACATACACACATACATACAACACACACACCATACATACACACAACACCCTCACACACACATGCACACACACCATATACACATACTCCCATATACACACATACGTACAACATGCCCCACATATACACACACACCACATAACCCCCCACATACACACACACATCTCACACATACACACATGCACACCATATACACACACTCCCATAAACACACATATGTACAACACACACACACCTCACACACACACAATACACACATACATACCACACACACACATATGCACGGGGTGGAACACAGGAGGAGGGGGGTCAAATAAATAATTTTTTAAAAAAATGTCTGCGGGGTATAGTGATACCCACCTTTAACCTCAACACTCAGGAAACAGAGGTAAGTAGATTTTAGTGAGTTCCAGGCTAGCCTGATCTATATATTGAGTTCCAGGCTAACCAGGGCTATACAATGAAACCTTGTCTCAGGAATAAAAAAATAAAATAATAAAATAATAAAATAAAATAGGTGGGTGTGCAGAAGGTGAGGGTAGAGGTGGATGGTGAATGGAGCTAGCTGCTCACAAGTGTAACTATAAATAAACTAATTTCTTCATCAAGCTAAAGTTGGCCTTGTTCTTTTGTTTTTAGCATAGTCCAGGCCAGCCTCAAACTCTCTTTGTAGCTAAGAATGAGCCTCAAACCTCTTCTGATTTTCTTGCCTACACCTCCTAAGTGCTGTGATTATAGGCATGTGTTAGTATATCACACACCTACCTATGCAGTCCTAGGGTCCAACCAGGCTTTGTGCATGCTGTGCAAGAATTTTGTCCACAGGGCCACATCCCCAGCCTATTTAATTATACTATGCTCTGTTTCTTTTTCATCCTATTTATTTTCCTGTTTGTTTGTTTGTTTTTTTTAAAATCCTGCAAAGTTACTTTGGTCACATTTTATAAAAGCATTGGTTTCCCGCTGGGCAATGGTGCACACCTTTATTTTAGTCCCCTCACTCAGGATGCAGAGGCAAGTTGATCTCTGCGTTCGAGACCAGCCTGATCTACAGAATGAGTTCCAGGACAGCCAGGGCTACTCAGAAAAACTCCGTCTCAAACAAAACAAAACAATAAACAAACAAACAAACAATGACAACAAGAGCTTTAGTTTTCTGTTTCTTTTTGTTATTTTAATCGTGTTTGTGTCTATATTCCATATGTGTGTGTGAGCATAGGTGCCTATGAAGCTAGAGGTTCAGTACTGTTGGAGGCTCCTATAAAGACAAGTTGAGCCACCCACTGTGGGTGCTGGGAATTGAACCCAGGTCCTCTGCAAAAGGAGTCTTAACTGCTGAGTCATCTTTCCAGCTCCAGCCTCAGTTGGCAGATGGGAGGAGGAGATCCAACCATGCCTCTCAGCAACAGATAATCAGCAGAGCACTTTCCCACAGAAACCTCTGTATTCATTTTTTAGAATTACATTTGTGTATTTACTTGTGCATGCTTGTAGGGTGGGGCACTTGTGTGGAGGTCAGAGAACAACTTGTGAGAACAACTTGTGAGAGTCAGAAAGGTCCTCTGGTTTGGTGGCAAGTATTTTACCAACCGATCCATTTTGACAGGCCCAAATCATCAGATTCAGATAGATTAGTATAAGATAAAGTCTTGGGGCTGAAAAGATGGTTCAGCAGTAAAGATTTGTTGCTCTTGCAGAGGACCTGGGTTCGATTCCCAGCATCCCCATGGTGATTTATAACCATTTGCAACTCCAGTTCCAGAAGATTCACCCAGTGCCCTTATCTGATTTCTGCAGGCACCAAGCATGTATGTGGTGCACATATATCCTTTCAAACAAAACACCCCTACACATAACAAAGTAAATAAATCTTTTATTAAAAGATGCAGTATTAGCTGTTTCTACAGTAAAAATTGAGAACAACTGAAATGTTATAGACGAAAGAAAGAGAAATAAATTTTGACACAGTAATATAATGGAAAACAATTCTCATGTTGAATGACTCAAACTAGAACTACATATGTCAATGAAAATAATCTTAACAAGTTGGGTAAAAGCAAGTTTTGTGGCAGGTAAAAGTACTTGCTAGGTAAGCCTGACCACCTGAGTCGACTAACCGGAATGGGTAAATGGCTGCGTGTAACGCTGTACTTGCACAGAGAAATGGGAACGTAGAGAGTGCATGGTTTCAGACCCAGGGACAAGTCTGGAGTGCATATTTTACATACCACAGCAGACCTGGCCTCCAGTCTCTCCCAGCATCCCTCAGTCCTTACCTGGCATGACCTGCCCCCAACCCTGAACTCTCTTCCCAGGGGCTGGGCTGCCCTTCCCCCAAAGGCTCTTCCCTATATAATCCAGACATTTTGGTCTCCTTGGGCCAACCCCACCCCCACTCCTGTTCACTCTCTCTCTCTCTCTCTCTCTCTCTCTCTCTCTCTCTCTCTCTCTCTCTCTCTCTCTCCTCTTCTCCCTCTCTCTGCTTTCGCAATTTTCCCCCTCTCCTCTCTTTCCCTCCCCATGGTGACTTCTCTGACCTCTTTCCTTGGAGTCAGTAAACTCTCCCACCCAAGAGCAGCTTCCCAATAAACCTGCCTATACATATTTTAATCTAGCCCACTTCACTGGCAGCAAGAAATAACTTATAGAGAACCACCCAGAAGTTTGCAGGGTATCTAACCTGTAGCACACTACAGAGAAATGGAGAGATCTGACTTTGACAAGGTCCAAGGATGAACTGTCTATCAAAAGTTGTCCTCTGATGCTCACATACACGCTGTGACAGATATTCACATACACACAAATAATGATAATAATAATATAATAATAATATTTAAAGCTGGTTGTAGAAGGAGAGATAAACAGTAAGATATCACCTATTTATTATACGTTGAGACTAAGAAAAGACAGAGTGTGTATTGTTTTTTGTTTTTTTTTGTTTTGGTTTGGCTTTTCGAGACAGGGTTTCTCTGTGTAGCCATGGCTGTCTTGGAACTCACTTTGTAGACCAGGCTGGCCTCGAACTCAGAAATCCGCCTGCCTTTGCCTCCCAAGTGCTGGGATTAAAGGAGTGCGCCACCACTGCCCGGTGTGTGTGTGTTGTAATTGTACTTTATGACTAATATAAAACTTACGGGAAGATCACAAACGTTATAATCATGGGAGAACAATCAAAGAAATAATTTAGGTTTTTCTTTAACTTTTATTGATTCTTTATGAGTTTCCCATCATGCACCCCAGTCCCAGTCATCTCCTTGTTCTTCATATCTGTCCTTCACCTTTGCAACCCCCAACCCCGAAATAAAAGCCATGCAAACACACAACGAAGAATCAAAGCATAGAAAATATCGCATCCTGGAAGCTGTAGTATGTCACAGTGGCCCACAGTATGCCCCTCTGTCCACACTTGCAAACATTCATTACAATGAACCATGGCTCTGGTTCAAGATTTATGCCGGGCAGTGGTGGCGCACGCCTTTAGTCCCAGCACTTGGGAGGCAGAAGCAGGTGGATTTCTGAGTTTGAGGCCAGCCTGGTCTACAGAGTGAGTTCCAGGACAGCCAGGGCTATACAGAAAAACCCTGTTTCAAAAACAAAAAACAAAACAAAACAAAAAACAACCCCAACCAACCAGCCAAACAAACAAACAAAAACCAAAAACCAAACAAACAAGATTTGTGGCTTTTGTGACACAATCAGTATTTTATCCTCACCTGGACTCCTCCAAGTTATCCTATTGCTGCCCCTCTGTCATGGCGATCCTGCAGCTTTGAATCAGGGGGACTGGCTTTTTCACATGTCCTAACCACTCACAGATGATAGAAATTTTGGGGGTAGGGAAACTGAGAGCCCTAGATTCGGGCCTGGGTGATAGCTGAGCTGGTTGGTCGGCTAGCTCTCCCTTACCTGCACCACTGGGGTAAGTGTTCCAGCACGGCTTTGGCTAGGCCGCCCAATGCAGCAACCATTGCCAGAAGATAGGGTAGGCTCTCCTGCTCACATGCCCTCGGCCTGCTCATCTGCACCCAGACCACCCGAGCCAGCACCATTGTGCTGCCCAGTGAAGGCCCAGGCCCCACTCTCTCAAGTTCACTGCAGCCTGTGAGGGGACTGGGACAGGTCTCCCTCCTTCACACCCCCACCACCAGGGTCAACTCTACTGTGCTGCTCAGGCGAGGTACTCGGCCCGCCCTCCTGAGTACTGCAGCCATAAGGAACAGGGCCATTGCTCTCACTCTCATGACCCTGTGAGTAGCTTTCCTGACTGCTGGAGGTGGCAAAGGGGATATCATCTCTGTGCCTGTGCCACCCTACAGCAGACAGTTGTGTGTTGGAGGTCAGCTCTCCCATACTTAAACCCTAGGTACTGGCTTACCCACATGCATGCCACCATGGCCTGCTCAACTGTGCTGCCTGCAAAGAGGAGCTAGTGAGAGATGTGGCCAGCTCTCCAGAGCACCCCAGCCAGTGAAGAACAAGGTCTTCTGCACAGCCTCTGATCATCCATGGCTGCCCTGATCAGAGACATCCCCACCTCTAGTGATAATATGAGCCACAGACATTGACACCTACCCCTGTCACTGTGTAGCCAGGGATCCAGACCCTTAGCAGCAGCTCGAGCTAGGACCTCATCATGGCCCCATGCCACAGGCCACCCCAGCCGGATATGGAGGTTCCTGGGACGAGGGTCCTCGAAGGCTAGGTGGCTAAGGATTCAGCGGTGACAAACAGAAATAACCTCAGGCAGTTTGAATCTGAGTGCATTTTGCAGCTCTCAAGCAAGCATTTTTATACAGAAGGAAACAATTATCACAACTCTTAGACGATGTGCTTAGTGGAGCCATCACAGATAAGACAGATAACATCATGGTTATTTGGCACAGTACAGCACAAAATCATCCAAGGCTAATGGCATATTTCCAAGAGCAGGTTAATAAATTTTTATGGTCAGTTATTATTTAACATCTAGTATCTATTTTTTTGTGAATCTTCAAGGTGTAAATTTAAACTATTCTAATTCTTTTTTATTTAAGGCTTTCTTTACCATATACCAAAGCCCACTTTCAACAACACACATATAGCTATATGAAATTTTGTTGTTGGGAAAGTTTTTATCTATCATGACAATATTTTGTAATTTTGTAAATGATTTATGAAGTAAAATGTTGGTTTTACCGGTCATGGTTAGTGACCCCATCTTTTTTTTTTTTTTTTTTTTTTTTTTTTGGTTTTTCGAGACAGGGTTTCTCTGTGTAGCCCGGGCTGTCCTGGAACTCACTCTGTAGACCAGGCTGGCCTCGAATTCAGAAATCCGCCTGCCTCTGCCTCCCGAGTGCTGGGACTAAAGGCGTGCGCCACCACCGCCCGGCTAGTGACCCCATCTTAAGGGATGGTTTTTTTAATCCATTTTTTATCACTTAAAATCTCAGTCTTGGCTATCAAGAACATCTCGCAAATAAGAAAAGGAATAGAAAAAGATAAAACAAATAAATTGCCAGAAGAACTGTGGCTCAATATTTTGTTTTGGTCAAGAGTTCCACAACCTGTTCCAGGAGGCCTCCTGCTTTTGAAGTTTTCGCCTCAGTCTGTGGAACTTGTCACACAGATTCTACTGGGGTTGTTGTGCCATCTCTCCCTTTTTTATTTTTTAATTGAAGCTCGTAAATATCTCTTTTGGCTGTAGAGATGGAGGAAAAGACTAGTTGGAAGATGACTGGAAAGATAATGATAAGAATTATTCCCGTTGCCACGGTGACAACAATGATCCAATGTAGTCAACAGGGTTTAGTGACCATAAACCAGAGCTAATAGACTGAGCCAAATCCTCTAAACCAGTAGATTCAGCATGTTTTTTTCTCATAGCAGAGATTTGGGCTTGTAATTGAGCCATACCATGAGTAATATCATTGTCTTTACAAATTCCCAACAAATAATTTTTAGTAAAATTTTTTAGTAAAATAATTCTTAGTAAAATTCCAATTATGACTTTCATTATAGGGTAATGGCGTTATAGTTTGGTACATACGTACCAAAAGCTGGCATGGCACTTGGTAAAAATCTGAATTTTAATATTTTCTACCTTTTGTCCTAATGCTAAAACTACATCCTCTAAAGCATCAAGTTTTGCTTCTAATTTTTTTTATCTATAATTTGTTGCCTTGTAAGTGTTAAAGAGACATTTTTATTTAAGTCATTAACAAAGTGTGCAGTCTTCATGTTTGAGACTAAGGCGACTGTTGAGACTGTAAGTGAAGTAATGATGGCTACTAAAGCACTAATGCCTAAAATTAAGGCTGCAATAAAACACTTTGGTCTAATTAGTTCATTAACTCTTTTAAGCATTTGTAAGGCTACATTATCAAACCAAACATAATCTTTTAAATCTACAGGAAGCATAGCATAAGAAGGTCTGTGCAATAGCAAGATTACTGAATAGTTTTTAATTAAGATAGGATCAACAGAGTTAGTTAAAATACATTTGGAACAGCTGACCTGATAAGATCGTTCTACTTAAATAATTTTTAAATCTGAAGGCTGTCCAGCAAGTATACCATAAGGATAGCTTAGGCAAGATCTAAGTGCCAAAGGAGCGCTCTTAGATTCCTTAGGGTTTTTTTTTTTTTTTAAGAAGAATCATGTTAGTTGCAGCAAAATGTGTAAAGAATTCCAGAAAAACATTAGAAATATATGTGAGGGGGAGTGACTAATAGAAATAGGTTCACCCACCCTGCAGTGAATCATCTATCAATAGGCTCATTTGTAAACGATCAGGCCTGTATCCATGAAAAAGCAGTAACTTGTTAAGTATGTTTGGTGATCATGAAATAGTGAGACTATAGACTAGTCATATGTGTTTTTCTTGAATTTTCCATGGACCATATGCTGATGCCCTATAGCCAAATCCACATTTAAACCATCTTGGACTTTCATCACCAAACAAAGATGCCCATAATTTATCATCATCCCTATATCAGAGACCACTTGTACTCTCTGTCAAGTTTCTTCAGTTGTCTCCAAGTGAGTGGATCTGTCCTTGTGGTGGATAACAATGCAGGGGGAGCCGAAGAGGCCTGTGGAGAGGAGAGATCAAGCTTCTTCATTTTCCATATTATTTCTTTCGACTTCTTTTGCTTCTTTCTTTTCTGGGTTCTCGATAGAGGTTTTTTTTTGGTGGAAGGGTTGAGTAAGTCTGTCTGGGATGAGATTGAGGTTTCTGCATTCTGTGGAAAGACACATGCATATCCTCTTCCTGAGGTGATTAACACATCTGGCCCTTTCCATGTACCTGTTAAAAGATCCTTCCACATCACTAAAAGAGTAGCAGTCTGCTGTAGGGGAGCCCAATGTTTTTCCATAGGAGTAAAACCTTTATCACCTATATTAAGGTGATTAATGGTAAATAAAGCATGGCTTAATAATCGATGAGGCGAATAGTAATGACCACTAGATTTTAACCTTTGAAGATTTTGATGAGTCCTTTCTTTGATAGCCTGACCTTGGGGGTTACATGGAATTCCCGTCGTATGTTCTATACCTCATTGACTGCAAAACTTTGCAAAAGCTCGAGAAGTACAAGCAGGAGCATTATCGGTTTTAATTCTTTTTGGCACACCTAAGGAAGAGAAGCATATGATAAGATGTTGTATAACATCTTTCACAGCCTCCTCGGTTCCTGTAGCGGCCATGACCACACGAGAGTAGGTGTTTACAGTAACATGTACATAGGCCAACTTTCCAAATTCTGGGATATGAGTTACATCCACTTACCACAAAACTTGAACTTTAAGGCCCCTTGGATTAACTCACATTTTTAATGGATGATATACATTAGGACAATGTTCACAGTCCTTCACAATTTGCCTAGCCTGTTCTCAAGTCAAATTGAACATCCTTCTCAAGGCCAGTGCATTCTGATAATGTAAATCGTGACTTTCTAATGTGTGCTAAACCATAGTAGCAATCAAGTGTTCCTTTGTTAATAAATCTGCCATAGCATTTCCTAAAGCCAGTGGACCAGGTAGGCCAGTACGTCCTCTGATATGTCCTATAAATTTTTTTTCTTTATTGGATCATATTTTGCAACTGAAGCAAGAGTGATATAATTTTGGAATTTCCAGATATAAGAGCTGTCTCTATATCATGAAATAAATGAACTACATATTTTGAAACTGTATAAAGGTTAAACTCTTCAGATATATGTTCAAGTAATAACTGCAATAATTTTCACCTGCTGCACGGAAATTTCTTTTGCCCTTTTAATAATTACAAGACTATCTTTTATATAGATGGCTGAAGTTCCATTAGATGACCCGTCTGTAAATACCAATAGGGTATTGGAAATGGGTTCCGATACTATTTTAGAAGGAAAGACTTTCTCTGTTTCTTCTACAAACTTTAATATAGGGTGTTGAGGGACACGATATTTGATTTGTCCTATATAATGAGCCAATGCAATTCCCCAGTCATCCACAGTTTGAAGTAAATACTCTAATTGTTCCTTATTATAGGGAATGATAATTTCATGCATTTCTTTGTCAAATAATTCCCTGGATCTTAACTTCTCTTTAATAATTAATTGATGACACATGAAAGGATAAGAAGATACCATTTTTACTTGAGTATGAGGGAGATAAATCCATTCTAGTACACCTTCTTGCCATAAACATACAGTTGGGGTGTAAGATGATTTAAGAATAATAAGGAACCATGTTTTTAGATAATTTATTTGTTTTACTTTTGTATCTTGCATCTTTTGTTCTCTCAATTCTAATTGTTTTAAGACTTCTTTTGTAAGCTGTCTTTTAGATTTGGGATCAGGATCTCCTTTAAGAATTTCAAATAAATGATGCAAGTGTCCTGTGGTTATTTTTAAATAAGGTCTAATCCAATTAATATTTCCCAATAGTTTTTGAAAATCATTAAGTGTCTTTAATTTATCAATCTTAAATTGCAATTTTTGAGATATAATATATTCACCATGGATTGTTTTTCCCAAATAAGTTATTGGCTTGTTATGTTGAATTTTATCAGGGGTGATAATTAGTCCATGATGGGTCAATACCTCAATCATATTTTTCAAAATTAATTTAGTTAAGTCCTTTGTCTTTTCTGTTATAAAAATCATCCATATAATGTAATATGAAAGCCGTTTTATGCTTAGCCCTGATGGATCTTAAGGCTTGATCTACAAATTTCTGACAAAGAGTGAGATTATTTTTCATACCTTGTGAGAGAACCTCCCATTGATACCTTTGAAATGGCCTTTGAAAATTAACAAAGGGAATGCTGAAAGCAAATCTTTGTGTGTCATCTGGTTGTTTTATAGTGAAAAAACAATCCTTTAAATCTATAACTATAACTATAACATAATAATTCTCTGGGACAGCTACTGGGGATGGAAGTCCTGATGGTAAAGCTCCCATACCATGCATTGTCTTATTAACAGCCCTAAGATCTTGTAAGAGTCTCCATTTTCCTGATTTTTTTCTTAATGACAATCACAGGAGTATTCCATGTACTGTTAGATTCTTCCAATATGTCCTAATTGCAGTTGTTCTTCTACTAGTTGTTCTATAGCCTGTATCTTTTCCTGAGTTAGGGGTCACTGATTCATCCAAACAGGCTCATCATTGATCCATGAAATTTTATCTGCATATAACTCAGCAGCAGCCCCTATAAAAATGCTAATCATTCCATTTTTAGTCCATGGTTAATTTTACTTTCATTTCCCCCAAGATGTCTCTTCCCTATAAGGAGAATGGCAAAGAGGAAATAATGTAAAGCTGAAAAGTACCCACTTGGTCTTCACATTCCCATGTCAGGATTTTTGAACTTTGAGCTATGTTGGAAGCTAGCCTCAGTCCCACTAGAGTAGAGGTAGTATGGAAAGGACATGTCCCAGGCCCGTCCTTTCATGCAATGCAAGGCCTATCTGCTCCTGTGTCCAATAATCCTTGGATATCTTTTCCTTCTACTTTTATAGTTTTTAAGGGTCTTTGTCTACTAATTTCTTGAGTCCAAGCTACCACTTCTGTGGAGCCAAACCCTTTATCCCCTCTAGTGTGTTTTTAGTATTGGATTGGGGAGTTGTACGTAAGGGAGTAGTATTATCTGAGCTACCCATCAGTTCTTATGTAGTTGTATTGTTTCTTTTAATGGCCTAATCATAACTTTTAGCTATCCTTGGAAGTCTGAATCAATTACTCCAGGAAGTACGTAAAATTTTTTCTTATAATTTGAACTTCTCCCTATCAAAGGTGCTAGATGGTAGTGGCCCTTTAAATCCTGTATCTACTACTTGCACTCCCTCAGAAAGAGAGAGTATGTAATCTTTATCTACTTCAAGATCTAATCCTGCACTTCCTGGTGTTTCTCTGGGCAAGCTTAAAATGTTAATCTCAGGGGCCAGAGGATTCAGTTTACTTTTACCTTCCTCTTTTTGACACCTCCCTTTTTAATTTTGGGGCAAAGGGCATTTTTTTTTTTATCTCCTCGTCTTTCAGAGAGGTTCCATGCTTATCAAATTTTGATTTACCTTCATCCCTTCAATGCCTTCCCTTCCTACATGGAGGACATAACCCTGGAGGTTGGTTTTTCTTATTTTTATTTTTTAAAGTTGGCTCTTCATTTTACAGTCGCAGCTCATACGTCCTTATTGGCTGCAAGAAAAGCACAAAACCTTTTGGTTTCTTCCTCCTTTTAAGTTTTGAACATAGTGGAGAAAATGTTGCCCTTGCATTGAAGCAGCATAGGCCATAACCTGGACCACTGCTGGTGAGGGATCAATACATGCTTTAATGTAATCTTGCACAGTCCCTGTTTTTCTGATTGATCTAATTAGTTCCTGGCAAAGAGTATTGGCATTTTCCCATGAAAATTGTTTTAATAACATGTTTGAGCCCTCAGAGGGAGGAAGCATCCTGCCCAATGCTTCTAATCAAGCAATAAAATCTTCATATGATTCATCTTGGTTTTGTTTGATTCCTGCTAATACAATTGTCTTACCATCAACAGGAGGGAGCCTTCTCCAAGCAGCTACTGCTGTCTTGGAAACTTCTTCCAGTACTTTCTTTTTTAAACCAACTTGTTTCTGGGGGGAGGCATAGTCTCTTCTACCCGAGAGCATTGACATCGTAGGGTTATCCGCCTTCTTCCTGAAGGCTAAATTCTGAACCACTTCCCTTGCTCTGTCCTCATATAGCTCTATTCCAGGGCTAAGAGTGGACTCTGCAATCTGATGCCAATCATAATGAGTTATCCACATGCTACCCAACATTTCCACAATCTGTAGAGTATATGGAGCGCTTGGCCCAGTGCTCTTCACAGAATACTATAGTTCTTTAAGAGTTTTTAGAGGAAGAGGCACCCATTGGGGTGTCTCCCCTTCAAAAATAGTTACTGGGAAACAAACATCCAAGCCTCCTTTTTGCTTCTTTCATGGCTCCCGTCAGATCCCCTATTAGCTGCATCTTTTTTCTGTCAAGCTTGGCTGATGTCATCTATTTCTGTCCTACGAGGGTTTTTATCACAAAAACGATCCCTTTCTTTATCAAGATCATGTTCTTCTGCTTTATCATCCAGTTCTTGTTCCTCATCACTTAACCAATCATCTGCTAGTTGAGCCTCGAGGAGATTAGCGACGGATGGGGAGGGATCATATGACATAGTTTCTGTCCTCAGAGGAGTTACCTCATCCTCTGAAGGTGCCTCTTCTGCAAAGAATTCCATTTCTGGTTTTTCTGAAAGGAGGTCTCTAATTTGTACTCATAATAAAAATGCCTGAACCTGTTTAGGGCCTTGGCATTCATAAAATCTCCTCATCTCTTGTCCTACCTTTTTCAAATTTTCTAAGGACAGGGTTCCCTCCTGTCAGAACCGTGGTCTGATACTCAGTACAAAGTCATAAAATGCTGCCAAACTCTTGTTTGAGGTTTTAACACCTCTACTTTCTAACATATGACTCAATACTGCCAGGAACAAGCTTCTGTCCTAGGACTGTGAATGCCCATGATTTTAACCTCTCGAAGTCTTGACTCGATGTCTCTTTATTGAGGAGTCTGCAGCACTCTGAGGAGGCCCTATCCTTGCCTGAAAAAGTATTTTTTAGAAAAAGGAGAGAGAAACCTTACCTGCTTCAAGACCCATGTTGGGTGCCACCTGCCACAGGCCACCCCAGCTGGATATGGGGGTCCCTGGGACCAAGGTATAAATTTAAACTATTTTAATTCTTTTTTATTTAAGGCTTTCTTTACCATATATCAAAGCCCACTTTCAACAACACACATATAGCCATATGAAATTTTGTTGTTGGGAAAGTTTTTATCTATCATAACAATATTTTGTAATTTTGTAAATGATTTATGATGTAAAGTGCTGGTTTTCCCGGAGATAAGGTCATGGCTAGTGACCCCATCTCAAGGGATAGTTTCTTTTCTTTTTTTTTTCTTTTCTTTTTTTTTATTCTTTTTTTTAGCTTTTTTAAAAATTTAATTTCTTTTTTTTTTTTGAACATGAAATGCTTTTTTATAGCATGTTTTACAAGGGGAGGGGGTAAGAGGGGCCAGGTGGTGGAAAAGTACAAAATCTTCTTGGCCTGTGCCTTGAAACATGTCATGGTCTATACGGTACACTGCCTTGAATTATGTATGATCTACCTGCTGTTCTTCAGAAGATATGGTACACTGCTTGAGTTATGGTCTCCCTGCTATTCTTAAGAAGATATGGTACTCTGCTTTGAGTCTATCTGCAGTTGCTAAGCAGGATCTTGAAGGGATAGTTTCTTATCCATTTTTATCACTTAAAATCTCTGCCTAGGCTATCAGGAACATCTCATAAATAAGAAAAGGAATAGAAAAAGATAAAATAGATAAATTGCCAGGGGAACTACGGCTCAACATTTTGTTTTGATCAAGAGCTCCACAACCAGTTCCAGGAGACCTCCTTCTTTTGAAGTTTTCACCTCAGTCTGTGGAACTTGTCACACAGATTCTACTGGGGTTGGTGTGGCAGCCCCAGGTGGTAGGCCTGGCCATTCACAGCAAGCTCCTCCTCTCCACCTTCGAGTCTCCAGTTCTGTCTCTCTTCATAATGCTCCAGCTTCTCCACTCTCTTTATCATCTGTCTACCGCATACTTACTACACCATGATACCTCCCACTGCCAGCTGGCCACATGGCTGAGCCAGCCCCTGAGTGACATCCTACATCTGTGTCGCTTGGTGTGGCTAGCTAGTGGGTGTCTATAGTCGGCCTGTGCCGTGCAACAGAGGGCAGGTCTGTGGGTGGCATGGCTGCCCCAGGTCTCTGTCTTCCTGCTCCTGAGCCGCACTGTGTGATGGTAGGCGGGGTTCTGTGTGTCTATGCTCCATCCCACTCCCAACCTCCAGACTGTGGGGCAGAGAGCAGGTTTGTGAGCTGTGAGCGTCTTTCCTTGCCCACTTCCTGTGGCATGACAGAACACAGATCTCTGTCTGTCTTCCCCGTCCTGTGCTGCGCTGCCTGGATTTGATTTTTATGTGTTCTATTCCCATGTTGGAATGTTGGCCAGCTTGATTTTATGTAGGACTTGTGCAGACAACCACAGCTGTAGCCCTCATGAGTGTAGCAGTCAGTCACGTATAGAAGGTACTGTTTCCATCCAGTCCTCCCTAAACTCTGGATTTTACAATCTTGGGACTGCAGGTCTTTACTTTAGCCCAGCCTGGCCTCAAAGTTACTATGTAGTTGAGGATAGCCTGAGTTTTCAATCCTCCTGCCCTAATCCTAGTGCAGGCACTGCAGGTATGAGCAACCAGGCTGTGTTGCTTTGAGTAAGAGTGGCTCTCATAGGCTCATATATTCAAGAGCTCGGTCACCAGGGAGTGACACTGAGAAGGACTAGAACAGTAGTCTCAACCTGTGGGTCAAGATCCCTTTGGGGATTAAGGACCTTTTCACAGGGGTTACCTAAGACCATCAGAAGACACAGATATTTACATTATGGTTCATAACAGTAGCACAATTACAGTTATGAAGTAGCCACAATTAGAGCAAGTAGGAAGTGGCCGTGTTGGAGTAGGTATGACTTTGACGGAGGAAGTGTATTATAGGAGTGGGCTTTGGGGTTTCAAAAGACCATGCCATGCTTGCGCATGCTCTCTCTGCTGCCTATGGATCAAGGTCAAGCCACGCTGAGGAGACTGATAGAACTGATCTGAGACACAGTGCTGGAATTGATTCTCTGTGTCAGATTTAACATGTGATGGCCTGTCCCTTTAAAATAAGTATATTAAGTAAATAAACAAAATTCAAGCAATCTCTTACAAGACTGATGAAAACCCTTTATAAACTGCCTTGTAGCAGCACTTCCTAAGTACATGAACTTAGATCCAGTTACCAAGGCTGGAAAATGATATGTACATACATATTTTGTGTCCTAGTCTTCCTCAGATATTAAGAGGAGGCTCCAAAAGTTGCAAAATGGCCCTCCAAATCCTTCAAAAGGACCCCATTAAAACGGCCTTTGGAGCTAGAGAGATGGCCCAGGGGGTCTGATGCCCTCTTCTGGCCTCTGCAGGAACTGCACTGCACTCATGTCACAAGCACTTGTCACAGAGATTTTCATACACATAATCAAACTAATGAAACGCGTCAGAGGATGCCTGCTCTTTCCAACACCCCCTCATTCTATTATCTTGACACGTACAGACATTTTCTGTTCTTTCAAAATACATCAAATGTTAATCCAAATGTGACATTCTAAGCTCGAACCAGAGCTGCCTCAGCTGGCCCACTCTCTCCTCCTCAACACCTATTTTTGGAATAGAGTGTCTTCCTCCTCAGTGGCTCTTCCGCCTACTTCTGTCTTCCCAGAAACTGCTCTGCAATTTGCACACTAGTTTAGTAAACAGCGAATGTGGATGCTGCTCTCAACACATAGAGTTTTCCTAGCCTATTGGCTGGAAACACACACAGAAACAGACTTCTCCACCTCCTCCTTACAACTAGAACAGGTATTACACTAGAGCTATGGGGGGGGGGAATATAAAAGTGAAGTTTCTATTTATTCCCTGTGGGTATCTGTGGGGAGAGGACACTCTGTTGGGCACATCTTCCTGCTGGCTCACTGGGAAGCAGGAGACTTTGAACATAGAACTACACCATTTTTCCACCTGAATTCTGCTTCGGCACCTATGTAATAGACCAGCTGGACCTCAGCACCAACAGCGGAAACTTCTATTACCATATTCCTCTATTTGACAGCATTAGCGCATGTCAGATGGCACTGCTAATGGAAATTAGAAGCCAACACAGTAAATCAACTTCTCTGTAATGGGAGGACCTGCTAAACTGATAACACTTCATGAACTACCACCTGGATTCATATTTATAATTCAACAAGAGTCTAGGCTGTGTGGATCTGTTCATGGAGCAATTCAAATGCTACAAGATTCTGACTGTGGGGCTGGTCTTCTTGGTTTTGGTAAGTACTTTCCCTCTCTCTTGTTGGCTTCCCTACCACTTCTCCCTATGTGTAGATTGGTTAAATGCTTTAACCTTGGAGAGTGGACTGGGGGAAGCTCTCATTCTCCCTACTGCTGAGGGATATTTGGGGCATCAACTGCAAGGGAGAACATCATTCTACAAGGAGTGTGACCAGGTACCATGTGTTGGGGTCCATTAGGGAATCTAAGCTCAGAAGAAGTTGTCCAGGGAAGTCCTAAGGAGAAAAAGTATAGGCGAGTGTGTGCCCTGAGCAAATGTCTTCTTGCCCAACATAGGGCAGGAACAGCAGCTAAGACAGCAATTCTACTCGTGCCTAGCTTGGGAATAAATGGGTTTATTTGGCTTATTTACAGGAGCACAAGTAAGAGGTTGTCTCCAAACGCCCACAGGAGCAAATAGGCTCTGCACACAGCTTTTCTAGAGCTGCATAAATGGAGTACTCTCTGTTACTAGCTGTCACCCTGATCTGTCCCAGCACCTCCAGACACCAGCCGAAGCTGGAGCACAATTGGGAACAGTTGGAAAAGGCTGGGGGTGGGGCAGCAGGAATTTCAAATAAGGAACTAAGGGCCCTCCCCAAACCTTCCTTCAACAAAGGAAAGTCTGCAGACTTGGCCTTGCTGAGGCTCCCCTGGCCTCTTGTCACAGCTCTGGTGAAAATGGTAATTAATGGCTGTGTTCCACATCAGCAATTCCTCAGTTCTCTTGTCTTCAGAAGATGTTGTCCTCTCTGTCCAAGATAAAAAGAAAGAAATCTTCTGGTGTCTGGTCCCATTTTTAACATGTAGGGAGGAAAGTCAGGAAACAGAAAAAGTCATACACACACACACACACACACAGTGGGGGGGCTGGAAGAGAAGGGGGCCAGTGAGAATGGGAGGGTGATAAATCATAACGGGATGAGTGTGATCAGAATGGATTGTATACATGGATGAAACGGACACAGTAAATAAGAAAACAAATTAAGGCTGGGCAGCTGGTAGCTCCTGCCTTTAATCCCAGAACTCAGTAGGCAGCTAGAGGCAGGCAGATCTTAGTGTTCAAGGCCAGCCTGGTCTACTACAGAGCAAGTTCCAGAAGAGCCAGCCGTTACACAGAGGAAGCATGTCTCAAAAAACCACAAAAAGGACACAAATTTAAGTCCCTGACTAAAACAAAAGCCAGCTAAGAGATGAGGATAAACCTTAGTTTCTTCTATGAAGTTATAAGTAAGACAAAGCCAGAAAGTGTCAGTAGAAGGCTTTTCCTGTTCGTCTGTCTATGAAAACTGGAATTTTAACTCACAGGGTATTGTTATTGATATTTAAGCAGTAAGATGTTTTTGTATGAAAAGGTAGATTTCTCACTTTTCTTAGGAAATGTATGATTTGAAACATAAGAAGACATATTGGACATTATTTTGAGAACACTGTAGCGAAAGAGATTTAAAAAACGAATTCCTTCTTTCTAGAGATGTTCATTTCATTTTTATAGCAACTGTGTGTTGTTTGAAAGGGAAAGGTTTCTTTACCTTCTCTATTCCTAAGATGGCCTACAAAAGAAGCTTCAGGCCAATAGTGCAATAAGATCAGCCTCTCAAACAAACAAACAAACAAACAAACACCTAAAAAAAAAAGGAACCTGCCAGGCAGTGGTGGCGCACATCTTTAATCCCAGCACTTGGGAGGCAGAGGCAGGTGGATTTCTGAGTTTGAGGCCAGCCTGGTCTACAGAGTGAGTTCCAGAACAGCCAGGGCTACACAGAGAAACCCTGTCTCGAAAAACCAAAAAAAAAAAAAAAGGAACCAAACAGATTTTCCCTAAATTTACCGGCTGTCAGTGTTCACTGTTGAAAAAGAAAAAGGTTTCCTTCTGTGTTGTCATTACTGGTAAGTTGTCTATGCACTTGTGAGCTACCTTAATTAAACTAATTAGGACACACACACACACAGGGGATAGTAGATGGGGGACTGTTTGAGATGACAAGGACAATCACCTGGAAGAGGGAGGAATACAAAAGAGGGCAAAGGAGAGTTAGAGAGAGCTCAGTGGTTAAATATGCTTGCTGCTCTTTCAGAGGACCTGAGTTCAGTCACCAGTGGCTGAAACAGTATGCCTAGTGGCTTACAATGCCTGTAACTCCAGTTCTGAGGGATCTGATGCCCAATTCTGATCTTCACAGGTATCTGTGGCATGTACACACACACACACACCTGAATAAAAAAGAGAGTTTAAAAAAAAGAGAGGTTTGTGCATAATTATACATACCTTTAACCTGAGCACTTGGGAGGTGTATCTCTGTGTATCTCTGTGAGTTCGAGAATGGCCTGGATTAGAAAATGAATTCCATGCCAGGTAATGTTACATAGTGAGAGTTTTCTCAAATAAACAAACCAAAACATCATCAACAACAACAAAAAATTCCTCAGGCTTGCTGAGGTGGCTTCAGTGGGTGAAGGTGCTTCCTGCTAGTTTTGACAACCTGAGTCCAGTGGTGGAAGGAGGGAATCACTTCTCAAAAGTTGCCATCAGAGGTTCACATGCATGCCATGAAATGCATGGATATACATATATGCTCACAAATAAATACATGTGAAAAAAAGAGAGTAGACTCTTGCTGCCTCAGAAAGGCTGGCCTCACCCCTCCCTGGCTACAGCACTCAGATTTGGCACTGCACCTTGTCTGGGCAGCACATTAGAGCTGTCCCTGGTGCCATTGGCTCAGGTAAACCAGCCTGAGGTCATGATATCAAAACAGCTGACTCCACTCTTTGCCCACTGGGGCATTGGCACTGGGTGAGCTAGCCTGGGCAGTGATGGAGAGCAGGTAGTGTGGGTAGAGTAGAGCTGGTGGGCTGACCAACTGAGCTAGCACTCTGTGTTTGTGTGTGTGTATGTGTAGTGTGTGTGTGTGTGCAATTTTGTATAGTGTGTCTGTGAGTGTGTGAGTATGTACATGACTACAGGTGACCACAGAGTTCAGAAAAGGGTGTCAGATTCCCTGGAGCTGAAGTTATAGGGAACTATGAGTACTGATGTGGGGTGGTCACCAAAGAAGACTGACTGGACATGGGTTTAAGCCAATAGAAAGTCTTTATTAGCAGGCCAGCAACTACACTGGGTGTTCTGGATCCTAGTGTAGCACTGAGTCTTTCTCAGGGTGAGCTTTTAGGCACAAAACCAATATTCTGAGTTGATATACTTCAGTTAACAAAAAACAACCAGAAGCAGAACTACAAGAGCTAAAGAGCAAGGGTATTACATATTATAACTGTCCCAGAATCCCAGAACTGTTTAAACTCGAAGGACTAGGCATTGGTTGTAGTTTTAGCAGGTGGTGCTGTCTATGTGCTGAGTTTTGCAGCCTGAATGGCACTTCCATCACGGAGTCAGCTGTGCTGAGGTCTGGTGACCTACTAACATCCCTGTACTCCTACTTGTCTTAGTAAATGAGTCAAATCTTGGACTCATTCTGTTTTAGTTAAAGATTCAGGACCTCGCTGGATTAACAGGGTTTCTCGGCTAATCCAGTCAGAATGAAATTTAAGGACCCAGCCAGTGCTGATAGTTAGCCAGGGGAACCAAGAAAACAAAGACTGGTACCAATATTCCCCCGAACAGTGGCAAGAATTATTCTAATTACTCATGGTAAATTAGCATAGAAACAACAGGATTCTTCCAAAGTCAGACATAGTTTTCTTTATTTAATGAGAAGTCTAAGCCTCTCCAGTTTTGTAGGACCATTTCTGCAAGAGAATCTGTTGTTTTAATTCAGAAATGGAAACTTTTAATACACCTGGGTCCTAATCGACCTATGTACTTAGTTTAGAAAACATCAGAAGAGGCACATTCATTCAAACCACTACATGCCCACCAAGCAGTCTCAGAGGCCCGGTAATATTGTTGTTATCCATATGAATTAACCCATAAGGCAGAATAGCAGGCATCACAATGAGGGGAAATGCCTAGGTTAAACGTTTGGGCTATTAGTTAAGTTTCAGCCCTTCATAAGTCCTCTAATGTTAATTTGGGCTATCCCCAGTTACAGTGAGTTTCATTAGTCATGTTCAATGCACTGACAGTCTGGTTTGTTTCTATCCCGATGTGGTACAGAGAAGGGGTGTCTAAGCATAACCAGGAACCCTGGCTGATTTTGCTTGATATTTTTGGAAATGATTAACTCTATCTCCAGGGTCCCTTCCTGCAGCACAGATTTTTCCTGTCTCCCAAGGCCAGAATTTTTTAAAGGACTTTTTTTTCCCCCAATAAAGCCTCATTTTTATAAACCCTAGTTTTGCAATGGAAACTCCCTTGGTTCTGGCAACCTGGGCATCCAGCCACATGGCACACATAGAATTGTAAACTCTTCCAATCTCAAAGATAAATCACTATGCCTTCCCTTTTCCCCATAAACTAGACATGTAAATTGGGTATCAGCAAGCAAAGGTGAAGATGAACATGAGTTGCTGTGTGGTTACTCTAGCTAATAACTTTGCCTGTGTTTGTCTTCCTATGGGTTGTTGTGTGTGGTCACTGTACCTAATACTTTGTCTGTGTCTGTCGTCCTCAGCTTATAATCGAGGCCTGAGGGTGGTGGCAGGTGGATCATGACCCTCTATGCATACTGTGGTGGACAGTAATTTGTAGGGGATGCCAAATACCCTCTAGGAGGGCCAAGAATTTCCAATATCCCTTTCCCCAGCAACAAGAAACCCTTCTTCTCTATAGATCATAAACTGAGTAGTAAAAGCATATAACCTGACAATCTAGGTATATGGTAGAGGACTTTCCTTCTCCCCATCTGAGAGCCAGGGTCAGATCAATCAGTTATGCACTCTAGGCTGAGGTATCTGGCTTGGGCTCAAATCCTCTCGGTTAAAGTTACTACTGCAGCTCCAATGTACCTGGTTTCATCTTTCATGTCCTGACATGCATGGTGGAGCACAGTGTTGTCAGAAAGAGGTAGCTGATCTGATTGGAGTCAGTGGGTTTCTCAAATAGGACTTGAAAGTGGGCCAGGCATAGGGCATGGTACTGGGTCACACAGTCATTAGATGGCCAGTGTTTTGGTGCTTTGCAGAGGAGGGCCTCAACTGTGCCATGGGATTCTGTGGGCCTAACATCTTGACCCAGAGTTAATTGCTTTGGTTGTTGTTGTTGTTTTGTGTCTTTCATTACCCTAGCAGTAGCCACCACAGCCCTTAGACAGATGGGCCATCCTGTGGCTACAGGGTACAAATGTTTGGATAGAATCACAGTGCATTTCCATGGCCATGGGTATCTGTAAGACTAACTGTGTGTTATCAACAAAGAAGATGGTAGTGGCTTTCAGTTTATCAAAGGTCTTGTCCCAATCAGTTCTCTGTTGTTAAAACACTTTTTTTTTAATTTCTTTTTTTTTTTTGAACATGAAATGCTTTTTTATAGCATGTTTTACAAGGGGAGGGGGTAAGAGGGGCCAGGTGGTGGAAAAGTACAAAATCTTCTTGGCCTGTGCCTTGAAACATGTCATGGTCTATACGGTACACTGCCTTGAATTATGATCTACCTGCTGTTCTTCAGAAGATATGGTACACTGCTTGAGTTATGGTCTCCCTGCTATTCTTAAGATGATATGGTACACTGCTTTGAGTCTATCTGCAGTTGCTAAACAGGATCTTGCAGTTGCCAAGCTTCAGAGGACATTGTGCAGGTGGGGAAAGGTAGGGGGTGTGGGTAAGGGCGAGGGTCCTGGCTACTGGCATCTCCCCCTTCTCTGTTTAGTTAGAGAAGGCATCTTATGATCAATCCCAACTATGTGAATTTTGAATTTGGATGTCTAATTATGGGGGGGTCTTAGACAAGTTCACAACCCCAAAACACTGATGTGAGACGAGTCACATCGATGGTCGAAGGTTTTAGGCTGTCGACAATGGACAACGTCAAGGGACTCCGATGTGGGTGAAAGGAGGGTGAGAGCCCTGTCTTAGGCCATGTAGGCTGCACCCACTCCCAGCACCACGCACTCCTTTTCGGCTGCATTGGGTGGGCCCCTGGGAAGTGGACCTACAATAATCCCGTCATTGGGCTAACTCACAGCCATCCTAGTCCCTTGTAAATGTTCAAGTTACCAACCATTTGTCAGTTTGGGGTGTAATATTGTCATAAAGGAAGGCTCCCCAATGTTAGCGGCCATATCAAGGGCGGCCTTGGTTTAGGAAAAAGCCAATTTTTGTTGCGGTGATCGAGAGGCCAAGCTCTCTAGCGAGAGAAACGAGGGCAAAGCCAGGCATACCAGGAACCCTTCTGGAGGGCGTGGAAGTCTAGCGGTCGACCGTAGGGGGAGGCAGGGGAGCTGGCAGCTGTGTCAGTCTCCTGCGGAGTCACTTCTGGATCCTCTTCAATTTTCGGCTGATGGTAATAAACTTCAACCGTCTTCTTGATGGCAGCATCAACCTGGTTCCGTGGATGACAGGTCTCGGGCGACGATCTCTGTCTCGCTCAATCTTGATGTCATGCGCACGTCCTCTCAATGAGGGTCCGTCCAGGGGGGTCCGTGCCTCGAGCCCCACGTCTGGGTGCCACTTGACCCGACAGGCAGGTCCTAGTTATTCGTGGGGGCGAGGAGGACTGCAACCTGCTATTCTTCAGAAGATATGGTACACTGCTTGAGTTATGGTCTCCCTGCTATTCTTCAGATGATATGGTACACTGCTTTGAGTCTATCTGCAGTTGCCAAGCAGGATCTTGCAGTTTCCAAGCTTCAGGGAACCTTGTGCAGGTGGGAAAAGGTAGGGGGTGAGGGTAAGGGCGAGGATCCTGGCTTTTGGCCCATCTGGATTAGAACTTCTAATAGCAGGCATCACGGGTGATTCATTTTTACCTGGAAAGAAAAAAGAAGGGGATTCTCAGGGAGATTTCTCTTCCCTGGATGTAAATTGTTATTCATCGTATTTATGGTTGGGCCTGGCTTTGTGAGAGTATCTATTTTTTTCATTAATATTTGTGGTAGCCGGTTAGCTGTGCCTTCTGTGGTATTGGACAGGCATATCAGTCCTCGGCTCCATAAGGGAACTGGGTCTGGGGCATTCCCTTTACGGGTATGAGGGTCCTTCCCCATATCTGTGGCAAAGTTTTGTTGGTCTTGGTGGTGCCCGAGGTCACCAACATGGTCAGCAAGAGATTTGCCATGAGCTTTCAGCTTTAGAGAGAGAAAAGTGAACAAGGCATGATGGAGAGTATTTCAGGGGGACTCCTTCTGAGGGGGTACCATTCCCCCTCTTTTGTTTTTAAAGCCAATTTTTCAGAGTTCTTGTAAAATCAGGGCAGAAGAGCCAACAGTTTCTCCTTCTACGCTCAGAGAGTCATGAAGACCTTATTTAAGGATATATAAATCTATATTAATAATCTTTTGTCAAAGGACTTTTATAGCACCACTGACAATTAATCAGACTATATGATATATCGATTAGAAATAGCTTTTTCTACTTTTTGTGAGATTACCTCTCTTCTGTCAATTAACTGTTGAGGAAGTTAGGATTTACCTCTCTCCTGAGAATATTGAACAGAGATTTAAGTTCTTTTGTGGAGAGCTTAAAATAGGATCTTAGCCAATTTGCAACTCCTAGAAACTTTTGAAATTAATTTAAGATAAGTAAACTCCCTTTTTTAAAAAAATCCTTTATCTGTGTGGGTTTTTTATTGGATATTATACGTATTTACCTTTCAATGTTATCTCCTTTCTCATTCTCCCCCAAGATCCCTTATCCCATACCCCCTCCTCCTAATTTTTGTGATGGTGTGCTCCAAACATCCTCCCAGTCCTATCTCCCTGCTCTCGAATTCCCACACAGTAGGGGATCCAAACTTTCTGGGACCTTGGCCCTCCACTTTCACTGAAGTCTAACAAGGTCACCCTCAATTCCCTATACAGGTGCGTGAGTCCCTCCCTTTGTGCTCTCTGGTTTAGACTTTGGGAGTTCTGGTTGAAACTTTTGATACTCCTTCTAGAAAGGACCAACGCATTCATACTTTGGTCTTCCTCCTTCTATGTGAGTTTTATGTGGTCTATATGTAGATTCTTAGACATTGTGAGTTTTTGGTCTAATATCCACTTATCAGTGAGTGCATACCATGTATGTTCTTTTGAGATTGGGTCATCTCACTCAAGATGATATTTTCCAACTCCATCCATTTGCCTAGGAATTTTGTGAACTGATTGTTCTTAATAGCCGAGTAGTACTCCATTGTATAAATGTACCACATTTTCTGCATCCATTCTTCTGTCGAAGGGCATCTGGGTTCTTTCCAACTTCTGGCTATTATAAATAAGGCTGCTATGAACATGGTGGAGCATGTGTCCCTGTTGTATGGTGAAACTTCTTTTGGGTATATGCCCAGGAGTGGTATAGCTGGGTCCCCAGGTAACACTATGTTCAATTTTCTGAGATACCGCCAGACTGCCTTCCATAGTGGTTGTACCAGTTTACAATCCCACCAACAGTGGAGGAGTGTTCCTCTTTCTCCACATCCTCGCCAACATGTGCTGTCACCTGTGTTTTTGATCTTAGCCATTCTGACTGGTGTGAGGTGGAATCTCAGTGTTGTTTTCATTTGCATTTCCCTGATGACTAGTGATCCTGAACACTTCTTTAGGTGCTTCTCAACCATTCGAACTTCCTCAGTTGAGAATTCTTTGTTCAGCTCTGTGCTCCATTTTTTAATAGGGTTCTTTGATTGTCTAGAGTCTAATTTCTTCAGTTCTTTGTATACCTTGGATATTAGCCCTTTATCAGATGTAGGGGTGGTGAAGATCTTTTCCCAATCTGTTGGTTGCCGCTCTGTCCTATTGACTGTGTCCTTTGCTTTACAGAAGCTTTGCAGCTTTATGAGGTCCCATTTGTCAATTTTTGGTCTTAGAGCACAGGCCATTGGTGTTCTGTTCAGGAACTTTTTCCCTGTGCCTATGTATTCCAGGCTTTTTCCCAGTTTCTCTTCTATTAGTTTCAGTGTGGCTGGTTTTAGGTGGAGGTCCTTAATCCACTTGGAATTGAGCTGTTAAAACACTTTTTAATACTACCTCCAGCAACTGGGACTTACTTATACCTTGAAAATTTTTAAACTTTTATTTCTGATATTTGGGGTGGCTGGTAACAAAGAAAATCTTTTTAGTAGCTATCTTTTATCCTTTGAAAAGGAACTAGCTAAACTGTTTAAGGTCTCCTTGGTCAGTGTCAGACAGAAGGAAAAATATGTTCTGTCTAGGCTGTATTGCTGGCACAGATTCCCTGCCCAACCCAGGGGAAATTTAAAAAAAAATTTTTTTTTTCAGAGAACGCTGGATTGAATGAATCATTTGGTTAAATTATCTTTTCCTGGGTCTGCTTAGAGTGGGCATGGGGCAGAGGGAATGCTCACCTGAATTAACTATTTCCCCATCTCTGTGTGCATTCTACTGAGATGGCAGGGGGCCCTGGATGAGAGGCTCACCTCCACACCAGGATCAACCCTGACAATGAGCAGGAGTCAATCAACACAACAAGCAAGTGCTCCTGCTCCCAGTGTGGACAGGTAGAGGTGTTTTATTTTTCTCTGGGAGACCTGGCAGAGTGAAAGTGATTTGGGTCCTCCATAGGATAGGGCACAGGTCTTAAACCTAGTGAGGGGAGTGTCTCACACTAGAGAAAGCCACTGGTCAATATAGGAAACAAAATTGAGAGACATGCAGAGGAACAGAGAGAGAGAGAGAGAGAGAGAGAGAGAGAGAGAGAGAGAAAGAGAGAGGAGAGGAACAAGAGGAGGACAAAAAAGAAGAAGAAGAAGAAGAAGAAGAAGAAGAAGAAGAAGAAGAAAAGCATGGGTGGTCACCACATACACTTGAACAGACAGAGGGATTCAGTCCTGTCTCACAGAGATCCCAGACACTGGATGAGTAGCCAAGTCTAACCTTTCCTATGTGTCTAAACAGAGACACTTTAACCAGACTCTCCTCCAGAGGTGACAGACCAGGACACTTTCTAGTTCATTTACTTGGGGAAGAGATTTGGGGAAGAGATGTCAGACCCCTCTAAAGAGTGAGGCAGAAGTCCTGGACACTAGGAGTCCCCTCACCCTTGCATTCTTCCATGTTCCAAGGGGCTCTGACCTCCACAATGTGTCATGATCTGGTCTCTTTGGTCTCTGGAGCTTCCAGAAATGTTGTGGAGTATTCATAACAGAAGACTACCTGGACATAAGCGTAAGCCAATAGAAAGTCTTTATTAGGAGGCCAGTGACTATTCTGGGTGTTTGGGAAAATCAGTGTAGCCCAGAACATTTCTCAGGGTGAGATTTCAAGCACCAAACTATATCCTGGGTTGGCACACTTCAGTTATCAAGAACAGTTAGCCAAGAGCAGAACTACAGTAGCCTAAAAGCAATAGTAGTACATTTAAGAGACTTTCCCATAACTATGAACTTTGCTGGATTGGGTTTTGGTTTTGGCAGGAGGTGCTGTCTATGTACTGAGTTTTTCAGCCTGAATGACACTTCTTTCATGGAATGAGTTTTACTAAGGTTTGGATCCCTGTTACAGCTACTGGGGAGAAAAAACTCTGGTCCTTTGCAAGAGTAGTATGTGTTTTTAAGCCATTTATCCATCTCTTAGCCCCATGACTATAGTTATTTTTATAAGACTTTATAAATTGTCATCATGTGTGGTAGTTTAGTTTGAGAGATGTCCCCTATAGATTCCAGTATTTGAATGCTTGATCATTCTTTGGTTGTGGTGTTTGAGAATGTTGGAAGTGGTGGCCTTGCTGAAGGACATGTGTCCTTGGGACTGGGCTTTGAGAGCTTAAGCCTTACTTTACTTCCAGTTTTCTTTCCCTGCTTCAAGCTTGCAATGGAAGTCCCCAACGTGCTACCTAATTTATTTATTTATGCTTATTTTGTGCGTGTGCATGGGATGATGTGCAAATGTGTGGGGTGTGGGGTGTGTGAGTGTGTGTGTGTCTGGGTTTTATTGCTATGATAAGACACCATGACCAAGGCAACGGTTATAAGGAGAAAGATTTCATCAGTGCTGGCTCATAGTTTCAGAGATTCAGTCCATTTTTATCATAGTGGGAACCGTGGCAGTGTGCAGGCTGAGTTGGTGCTGGAGGAGCTAAGAGTTCTACATCTTGATCTAAAGGCAGACTGGAGCGGTGTCTCTTCTGCCCTGGGTGGAGCTTAAGCAAAGGAGGACTCAAAGCCCCCTCCCCCCCAACACAGTGAGACAATTCCTCCAACAAGGCCTCACCTCCTAATAGTGCCACTTCAACAACATATTCAAACCAGCAAATTCCACTTCCTGCCCCCATAGGCTTGCTCAAACACATGAATCAGTGGGGGTCATAACTAACCATAGCATAATACAAATTACATGTAGTCTAACTTCAAAAGTCCCCATAGACGATAGCAGCCTCAACAGTGTTAAAAGTCCAAAGTTCAAAGTCGCTTCTGAGGTTTGTGCACTCACTTAACTGTGCTCTCCTATAAAATCAAGATCAAAAAGCAGATCACATACTTCCAACATCACAGGATACACATCACCATTCTAAAATGTCATAGTGAGAAAGTACAGACCAAAGCAAGACCAAAATCCAGCTGGGTAAACTCCAAAGTCTGCATTTCATGTCTGATGTCCAAGTGCTCTTCAGATCTCCAACTCCTTTCAGGATTGTGAACTGCAACAGAATCCTTTCTCTTTGGCTGGTTCCACTTTCTCTTAGCAGCTTTCCTTGTCACGTACCACCTGGCTCTGGCATCTCTACATCTTGGGGTCTCCAAGTCAACTTCAACTTTACAGCTTCTTCCTCTAATGGCTGGGGTCCACACTTGATCTTCTTGCATTGTCAAGTGGTATTGTCACTTCTCCAGCTCTGCCCTCTGGAGCACTCTAGGTGCTGGCTAACTCCACTTCACTGCTGACGCTATTCTTGGTGCTCATCACTATCAACATTCACTCAGACCAGAAGGGAAGATTTTGCCCTTTTCATGAGACTAGCTTGGGGAAGGCTCTCCAGTTTCCCATGAGTCTGAGACATTTGGGTCCTTGACATAGCTGTATCCATGTCAATAGCATACATTCACTCAGGAATTCATCTATGTGGACCCAAGGAACGCTGCCCTAAAATTACCCAAGAGTGACCTGAACTTCTTGCCACCACCTACTGAAGGCTGGGACTATAAACATGGCCTTATACATGTTATAATCAGTTTGAAATTTACAAACACACACGGAAGTAATTTGGATGTTGATCCTCACTATATTCAATATATAGGTTGGTTAAATAGCATTTAGCCTCCCAGTGGCCATGGATGAACTGGATTCACCTGAAAGGAGAGCTGGAAATGAAAAGGAGATGGAGGGGCAAGAGAAGCATGAAGCCAAAACAAAGTTTCTGATCAAGGCTCAAAGTTTAATATTCAGCACTTTGTATATATAGGGGAAGCCAGGGAACCCATCCTTTGTTTCAGCTGGATTATGTCGCAAGGCAAGCTCAGCAGGCAGTGTATTCTTCTAAGTTCCTGTAGGAAGTTGTATGTACAGCCAGGATGGATGACTCCACCTAGATCCTATTGTAGCAAGGTCTATTGTAGTAAACAAGGTCTTTCTACCTGCTCAAGGCTGGAGAAGGGCACAGCATTTGTATGTATATATTATATACTTTCCATGCCAATGAACACAGTATTTAGGCAAACCTTCACAGAATCCATTTCCTGTCCTCCTTAGCCCCATTTCTTAGTTCTACCTATCCTCAAATCTTGTTGATCTACAAATGTACACAGTGAGGTTCCTCTTGGTTCTCTCTCTCCACTGCCAGTTTAGATTTTTAAGTTCTTGGGTTTGGAGAGTGTGTAGGCATCTAAGCTACTGTGTTCCATCAGCAGATAACATCAGCAATGGGACCAGCAAGATAGCTCAGCGAATGAGGGAGCTAGTTACCAAGCCTGATGACCTGAATTTGATCCCCTGGACATGGAAAAAGAGAAATGACCCTACAAATTGTCCTCTGACTTTCACATGTGAGCCTTAGTGAAAACACACACACACACACACACACACACACACAGAACTTAAAAACCAAACAGGCATTTGGAGCTGGAGAAATGGCTCAGTGGTTAAGAGCATTGGCTGTTCTTACTGAGTACCTGGGTTTAGTTCCCAGCACCCATAGAGCAGGTCACAACCATTTGTACCGTGCGTTTCAGAGGATTCAATGTTCCCTTCTGGTCTCCTTGGGCACCAGATTTTTATATGTTACACAGATAGATGAAAACAAAACACTCATACACTTACATCCAAATAAATAAATAAATAAATAAATAAATAAATAATGAAATGAAATGAAATGAAAAGAAAAAAGATGAAGAAGAACGCCACTGAGGTCTCCAATTTCATTGTTAATATGAGGTGACTCCAGTGGGAATTTCCAGTAATTCTAGTTACACAATCACCCAGGTCATGAGATGTTTCTTTCACATAAAGGTCATGGTCAAATGCCAGGCTTATGAAGGACAGACAGAATAACACAGGTAGGTTGGATACCTAGGTGCCACTCAGCCAACAGGAACACCTCCTTGGAGGAAGAAAATGGGACACACACAACACACTGGCATAATCCTCTCTCTTTACCCACAGGTATTCTGCCTCATGATGCCTTGGCCTAAGCCCATGGTCTCCCAGCTCCAGAAATCCAATCCTGTCTCTGAGAATGTCTCAGAATCAATTGATTTGGACTCTTTTTTTCAAGAACTCCCCAACCTGACCAACCTTCTATACTGGCCTCCAACTGGTGGAAACAGGGATGACTTTTTGGCATCTACCAGCCCCAAAACCTCCACCTACCACTTGAAAGGTCCTGCCCAGGCCAACTATACTCTGGGAAGTAACCTAGAGGCCATTCTTGTGGCTAGGGATCACTGGGGTAGGCCCAAGGCTCACGGTGGAGA